>NC_057711.1:118799345-118857748 GCF_004010195.1 Chiloscyllium plagiosum | reverse complement strand
CAGAACAAGCTCGATATCAGCAGAAATCTGAACAGAGAAGGAACAACAGCTGAAAGAAAAAAATTGAATGGATGCCAGACAAGGTGAGAGGCTGGAAGCTAGCAAGTAGTTGCAGAAGTGCTGAAGACATAGAATGTAAAGAGAACTGAAGAATGGGCTGATTAGAGGACAGAAAGCAGTGCAGGCGAGCGAAGCAGGACAATGTTTTTGAAACAGCGACAGTGTGGAATGCATCAAAGACCACCAGAATTGGGCACCATGGAGAAGACGAGCCCAACTATTGAGGAGTCCTGAAAAGAACTCCTGGATGCTATCAAAGCTAAAGGATACAGAGTTAAGCAAGAGCACACGAGAATGGGTGTTTTCACTTAAGACATCAGGAAGCAGACTGACTGGAAGGCTGTAAAGCTGAAGAAAGGAACCAGAGGAGTGACTTGGTTTAAGAGGAGACTCGAGATTGCAATATGAAAATGGTTGGAAGATGGTACAGGCCTGAATGTGCACATTCTGGGTGTGAGGCGTTTGCGGGAGAGAACGGCATCGCATAAGGAACAGGTTCCAGAAGTGATATGAGCCCATTGAGATGCAAAGTGAGTTTGATCTGAAAGAGGATATGGCTCTTAAGAGATCAGAATTCCAGATGGGAGAGCTGAATGGAATAAAAGTGAGCCGGGAAAAGAGCTGGCAGCAGGCACCTGATGTAGGCAGAGCCGGTGTGGGTTCAGTGGCACCGTGAAGGGAGAAAATTCACAGCCAGAAGAAAATAGCATCTCAGTGAATGCAAAATGAAGTGAGCACTTTATCAATCAGGCAAGCCTGAAGAAACCAGGAGCTTTGACGTATTGAAACAGGGTTAAGAGAACTCCAACCAATGGAAGAGGCTAGATAGAAGCAGGAGCCTGCACAGAGGTGTTGAGATGAGAGGATGTGTGAGCCCGGTTACCACAATATCTGCATGAATGAAAGCTCAGAGAATGGGAGAGCACTGAGCATAACGTTGCCTGGAGAGAGCCTGCTGGAAGCTAAGAATTGGTGCATGGAGGTACATCATGAACCTGGATAGATTGGCAATCAAAGCACACCAGTGGTCTGATTAAAGAAGGTTCTGGGGATAGGCAAATTGTGGAACGGGGCAGAGAGTGTTCCAAGATGAAGTTTGAGGAAAACTGAAGTTCTGATTGAATGTGAGTTGAGAAAGAGAGAAAAGGAGCAAAGAATGGTTGCAGGCGAGAGCATGCACAGAATGAAACAGAATGGAACCTGGAAAAGAGATTGCACCAGCAGAGTGTGAGCCCGGACAGAAGACAGTGAGTCTAAGCCTGAGACTGGAAGCAATATGAACTGGGAAGCATTGGCAAGTTGAAGAAAACGGCAGCCAAGCACACCGTGGGTGTTGATGAACATGATACACAAAGAAAAGAGTAGCTCTGAGAGAGTGAAACTGGGACCAACGTGTACTAGACAACGTTAGAAATTGGATGTGACTTCGATCTTGTGCAAGTTCTAAAGAAATGGAATGTGAATAGAACTGGAGAATGGGATGAACAGAAGACAGACCAATGTGTAGGAAAGAGACAGCTCTCACGAAGCAGAAGGAAGTTTCTGAAGAGTGACAAGCAGGGATCAGTTAGAGGCCACCACAAATGCTATCCAGGGAGAAAAAGAACCCAGATAGTAGGAACCTCTGAAAAACAGTTAAATGAAGTACAAGCCGAAGCGACTGCAGAACTAGTGCTTACAGATGCTACCAAGAGTAAATGAGAATTGGAGCTCACACTGAAGAAAGTAGGAAGCAGAGTAACAGGAAAAGTGGAGAGCCAAAGACTGGAGCCAACGGAGTGACTTGAGGGGCGAGGAATCTGGAGAGTACAAACTGAAGGTTGTAGAATTATTGCGCAGACCTGAGAGAGTGGATGGTCAGTGTTCGAGGCGGTCTGGAGAGAATGCTATCTCACTTGTAACAGATGCCTGAAGAGATTTGAGCTTGGATTTGAAGTGCAGAGTGACTTTGATCTAAATGTGACCAGGATCTTAGACTGAGCCTGCATTCAGCAGAATGGAAGAAATGGGAACCCAGGAAACAGCTGACACCAGAGCAGTGAAGAGCCCTGACAGAAGGCAGAACAAGTGTGAGTTTGGCAGAAGCATGAGCAAATGCGGGCAAAGGCATGTTGGTACTTGTCAATCAAGTGAAAGTGAGGAAAACTGGAATTTTGACAGAGTGAACCAGGGGCAAGAGGATTCCAAACACGGCAAGAGCCTGGATTAGTGCAGCCTACAAGGTGGCTTTGAGACCCTCCAATTCCAGCAGAAAGGGTTGTTCCATGATTTGTGAATGGAAAATAATTGAGGCTGATGTGCAGAATGTGGTGCAGTGTGATCTGTTTGGAGGATCTCGGACCTCCGTATTTGTACTGCAAATCCAGTACAGAAAGAAATATGGGAAAAGCTTATGGCTCTTTTATTCTTGATAAGAGACTACCGATAAGCAAAGTTTGATTGTTAACAGCTGATGTACAATTGCAGATGCTGATAGTTTTCAAGCTGGAAGTGGGAAACCTCCAGCCTTGATAATATCTGACATGCAGCCTGAGGCAAATACACTGATGCAGATTCTGAAGCTGGGTGTTATAGACTTGATCTGGACATTACCTTGAATATCAGGAAGTAAATTGGACAAGAAGAATAGGTTGATGTCAAGGAGGTACAGTGACTTTTAATGGTGGAGGAACTGACTGTGATTGATGAAGTGGTCTTTTCTACCCTAAATAAACATGAACACCATAGTAAATCTATGTGGAGTGAACTAAGCGCTGAAATGAGGGAGGAGGCTTTCTTGGGTTTCTGGAGCATCTTAGAACTAGTCTAAAAAGTATACAGTTTACAAAGTAGTGCTTTTGAAATGGGGCTTAGTCAATATTATAAGATAGAATCTTAGGACTCGGAAACGTCTGGACAGCAAACTGGGAAAGCAGAAGCCAGTCTCTGAGGACTATCTGAGATTCCTGCAAACTGATTGAAATGTACTGGTATTCATTTTACATTTAGGCATTCATGGGAGCTTCTTATTGGTTTGGCAGGATGTTGGTCAGGACACGTTATGTAAATGTCTTGTTGGTATGATGTGTTGCTTGGATGTTTGGAAATGGGTGAAACCAGGAGTGTAGGTTCAGGTCAAGGATCTGGTGATTCTTGTACAGTGATATTTAGTGGAAGAGAAAATGGTTTTGAGTGATGAAAACCCTGTCCACTCTTACAGAACAGATGCAAGCAAGAGCAAGTGTGAATGAGAGCTGAAGCAGAAAATATCGGGAAGCAGAGTGGCTGGAAGTCTAAGAGCTGAATACTGGAGACAGATTGGAAGTTTGGGATGAGTGGAATTCTGCAAGAGCCTGTTGAAGATGCTGGAATGATCTCTGAGACCTGAGGGAATCGATGTTCAGTGTGACAGGGAAGCTGATGATAACAAGATCCCGTAAGGAAGAGGATTCAGAAGACCTTGGAGCCCTGATGAATTAAAGTGCAGAGTGAGTATGGTTTAAAAGGGAACAGGAACCTGCAAAGATTGGAATAACCGAGCATTCATGAGAGTGGGATAACAGGGTGTCTGGAAAAGAGTCAGCAGCAGAAGAATGCAAGTGCCCTGACAGGAGACAGAACAAGCTCGATATCAGCAGAAATCTGAACAGAGAAGGAACAACAGCTGAAAGAAAAAAATTGAATGGATGCCAGACAAGGTGAGAGGCTGGAAGCTAGCAAGTAGTTGCAGAAGTGCTGAAGACATAGAATGTAAAGAGAACTGAAGAATGGGCTGATTAGAGGACAGAAAGCAGTGCAGGCGAGCGAAGCAGGACAATGTTTTTGAAACAGCGACAGTGTGGAATGCATCAAAGACCACCAGAATTGGGCACCATGGAGAAGACGAGCCCAACTATTGAGGAGTCCTGAAAAGAAGCTAAAGGATACAGAGTTAAGCAAGAGCACACGAGAATGGGTGTTTTCACTTAAGACATCAGGAAGCAGACTGACTGGAAAGCTGTAAAGCTGATGAAAGGAACCAGAGGAGTGACTTGGTTTAAGAGGAGACTTGTGAGTGCAATATGAAAATGGTTGGAAGATGGTAGAGGCCTGAGTGTGCACGTTCTGGGTGTGAGGCATTTGCAGGAGAGTACGGCATCGCATAAGGAACAGGTTCCAGAAGTGATATGAGCCCATTGAGATGCAAAGTGAGTTTGATCTGAAAGAGGATATGGCTCTTAAGAGATCAGAATTCCAGATGGGAGAGCTGAATGGAATAAAAGTGAGCCTGGAAAAGAGCTGGCAGCAGGCACCTGATGTAGGCAGAGCCGGTGTGTGTTCAGTGGCACCGTGAAGGGAGAAAATTCACAGCCAGAAGAAAATAGCATCTCAGTGAATGCAAAATGAAGTGAGCACTTTATCAATCAGGCAAGCCTGAAGAAACCAGGAGCTTTGACGTATTGAAACAGGGTTAAGAGAACTCCAACCAATGGAAGAGGCTAGATAGAAGCAGGAGCCTGCACAGAGGTGTTGAGATGAGAGGATGTGTGAGCCCGGTTACCACAATATCTGCATGAATGAAAGCTCAGAGAATGGGAGAGCACTGAGCATAACGTTGCCTGGAGAGAGCCTGCTGGAAGCTAAGAATTGGTGCATGGAGGTACATCATGAACCTGGATAGATTGGCAATCAAAGCACACCAGTGGTCTGATTAAAGAAGGTTCTGGGGATAGGCAAATTGTGGAACGGGGCAGAGAGTGTTCCAAGATGAAGTTTGAGGAAAACTGAAGTTCTGATTGAATGTGAGTTGAGAAAGAGAGAAAAGGAGCAAAGAATGGTTGCAGGCGAGAGCATGCACAGAATGAAACAGAATGGAACCTGGAAAAGAGATTGCACCAGCAGAGTGTGAGCCCGGACAGAAGACAGTGAGTCTAAGCCTGAGACTGGAAGCAATATGAACTGGGAAGCATTGGCAAGTTGAAGAAAACGGCAGCCAAGCACACCGTGGGTGTTGATGAACATGATACACAAAGAAAAGAGTAGCTCTGAGAGAGTGAAACTGGGACCAACGTGTACTAGACAACGTTAGAAATTGGATGTGACTTCGATCTTGTGCAAGTTCTAAAGAAATGGAATGTGAATAGAACTGGAGAATGGGATGAACAGAAGACAGACCAATGTGTAGGAAAGAGACAGCTCTCACGAAGCAGAAGGAAGTTTCTGAAGAGTGACAAGCAGGGATCAGTTAGAGGCCACCACAAATGCTATCCAGGGAGAAAAAGAACCCAGATAGTAGGAACCTCTGAAAAACAGTTAAATGAAGTACAAGCCGAAGCGACTGCAGAACTAGTGCTTACAGATGCTACCAAGAGTAAATGAGAATTGGAGCTCACACTGAAGAAAGTAGGAAGCAGAGTAACAGGAAAAGTGGAGAGCCAAAGACTGGAGCCAACGGAGTGACTTGAGGGGCGAGGAATCTGGAGAGTACAAACTGAAGGTTGTAGAATTATTGCGCAGACCTGAGAGAGTGGATGGTCAGTGTTCGAGGCGGTCTGGAGAGAATGCTATCTCATTAGTAACAGATGCCTGAAGAGATTTGAGCTCTGGATTTGAAATGCAGAGTGGCTTTGATCTGAAAGTGACCAGGATCTTAGATTGAGCCTGCATTCAGCAGAATGGAAGAAATGGGAACCCAGGAAACAGCTGACACTAGAGCAGTGAAGAGCCCTGACAGAAGGCAGAACGAGTGTGAGTTTGGCAGAAGCATGAGCAAATGCGGGCAAAGGCATATTGGTACTTGTCAATCAAGTGAAAGTGAAGAAAACTGGAATTTTGACAGAGTGAACCAGGGGCAAGAGGATTCGAAACACGGCAAGAGCCTGGACTAGTGCAGCCTACAAGGTGGCTTTGCGACCATGCTGGATAGTTATCTTTAGAGTATTGAAGCACAAAGCGAAAGATAGCTCAGAAATTGACAATACAGATGATATATGAGCTTGCAACTGGGAGAGTGGAAGCTCTCTGCATGTGGGAGTAATCAGATTAGAGTTCCTGAGAGTAAGTCTGTGCATGAAGTCTGTCAGATCCCAAGAAGCTGGGTGCACGGAAATACATCACAAATCTTTAGAGAGTTTCACATTAATGGTAAGAGCAACACGTAGAAAGAAGCAGCCCAGTATCTTGAATCTCAGAGGGCTAGTGACTATTCAGAGAACTAGCAGCAGGGGAACAGGAGCTGCGATGGAATGAGAACCAAGAAACAACATGAAGGAGGAGAGAATTGGAAGCTCAGAGCAGGTATTCACATATGCTGGAGCCAGGAGAGTGCATAATTTTGGGCAGCTGGTCACTGCAACATTCTCAGATGCCTGTTTGGACCAGGGGAAACAGCAGCAATGTGTCTGTTGAGTTTGCTGCATAGTATAAGCGTTTAGACTGGCTGAAATCCAGAGAATGCCAGAGTTTTGCTGTTTGGGGTATAAGAGCATTTAGGTAAGCACAACTGTGATTGTTGAATGTCTGTGACTTGCTTTGAGCTCCGGTTGTGTCTAATTGACCACTGCAGCCTGCAACTTCTTCAGCTTGTTATATTTAGTGCCAAATAAGGAATTTCAGGGTTTGAGAATTGGTATGGCTCAGAAGTCAATAATTTGGTGTGTCATGTGTTTTCTCACTCCAAAATAAATATTTGTCTCATCACCAATTTCCTCATACAAAATCACATTGTTTCTCTTGAAATAATCATTTAATAGCCTCTTTCACACCTCAAAAGGTGCCATCAAACTTTCTGAAGAAGGGCTCATGCCCGAAACGTCGATTCTCCTGTTCTTTGGATGCTGCCTGACCTGCTGTGCTTTTCCAGCAACACATTTTCAGCTCTGATCTCCAGCATTTGCAGTCCTCACTTTCTCCATCAAACTTTGAGGCAAGCAACTAGACCAAAACCACGTATTTGAAAGTGCCTTTTTTTTCCCCCTATCACATCAGCTGCTTTTGCAAATCACTTTAAATCTGCATCTTTTTGTGACAAATCCTTTTTACAAGCTGGAAAATTTTCTGCTTATCAACTCTGTTCAGTCCTCTGATGAGCGTTTAGCTTTTTCTGAGATCTCCTTTGACCATTGTTTGCTCAAACTAGAACAGTGTATCAATTTCTGTCATCCATCCTCATAGCTGAAGTTTCTCATTCCTGGAACTATTCATGTAAATCTGTTCGGTGCTCTCTACAATGTGTTGACATCTCTCCTACAGTGTAGCACACAGATTGTCTATACGTAATCCATCAAATGAGATATTGCAGAGAACTTACGTAAGTTGAAAATAACCGCTTTGCTTCTATTAAAGCAGCCTTGGTTACAGCAGTACTGTATTGACTGCTATCCACCTTCCCTGGCACTTTGAGTGATGTATGCACATATCCAACCAGGTCCCACTGCACTTGTCCTCTCTTAAGTATTTTACCTGTTATTTTACTTTGTGTATACATGTTCTCCTCATGAAAATAGATCACTTCACACTTCTCTGTAATTGATCTTCACCTGTCATTTGCTCGCTCAACCACTTGTGTTTAGTTTTGCATTTCTACAGTGTTCCCACAACATACAGTATTTCTGAGCTTCGAATCACTTTGATGATGTTCTCTGCATGTCAATGTCTAGATGACTAATACATTTTAGGAAAATTAAGACTGCCAGTTTGGGGTCTCCACTACCTGCATTGAAACAACATCCATTGACTGATTTTTTTTTATCAATTATGTAATCACAGATTTGTTATTCTAATCAGTGCAGTGGAAAATCTTAACTGGAGAAAATGCTGAGATCCATCATATAGGCCATATTAGCATTTCCAGAGTATCAGATATTGTCTAATTCCGGCAGAAAAGTTTGGTTGATTTTTGTGAATGGAAAAAAACTGAGGCTGATACACAGAATTTGGTGTAGAATTTTGTGTTTGGAGTTTCTCGGAGTTGCATATTTGTATTACAATATTTCTGGTTATAGTAGATTTGCAAAATATGATAACTCACAACCAATAATCAAATTTTGACTTGTAAACAACTGATGTACAGTTGCAGATGGGTTATATTTCAGTTAGCATCACAGTGAGAACTTGATGGTTTTTATGCTGGAAGTGGGCGAGCTTCTGTCTACACAATGTCTGTAGTGCAGCCTAAGGCATCTAAACTGAAGCAGATTCTGCAGCTGGGTGTTATGGACTTGATCATCCGAACATTACCCTGGAATATCAGGAAATGTATTGGCGAGAAAAACGTGTTGAGGGCAAAGAGTTCATGTTTGAGGTACAGTGACATCTAATGGTGGAGGAACTGACTGTGATTGATGAAATGGTGTTTTCTACCCTGACCATCATAGTATACCTATATGGCGTAATATAACTGCTGACATGAGACAAGACGCTTTCTTGGGTTTCTGGAGCATCTTAGAACAAGTGTACAAAGTGTACACTTTGCTAATGCAGTGATGTTAAGATGGTTTAGTGCAGTTAATAAGGTGGCATCTTAATACTGTGAAACATCGGGACAGCAATCTGGGAAAGCAGAAGCCACTTCAGAGGATTATCTGAGTTGAAAGCTGACAGAAATGCAGCGCCACTCACTTTGCATTTACTCATTCATGGGAGCTTCTTATTTTTTGAGTTTATTCTTTTTGTAGAGTGTTGGTCAGGAAATATTACCTGAATGGCCTGGTTGTATGATTATTGTTTGGATGTTTGCAAATGGATTGAACAAAGAGTGCAGTTTCAGGTCAAGGCGCTGATGATTCTGGTAGAGAGATATTTAGTGGTAAAGAAAATGGCTCTGAATGATGGAAAACCTTTTTACTCTGACAGAACAGATCCAAGCGAGAGCAACTGTGAATGGGAGCTGACGCTGAAAATAGCAGGAAGCCGAATGGCAGGACATCTTAAGAGCTGAAGACTGGAGACAGATTGGAAGTTAGAGGCAAGTGGAATTCTGCAAGAGCCTGTTGAACATGCTGGAATGATCGCTAAGACCTGAGAGAGTGGATGCTCAGTGTGACAGGGATGCTGGTGATAACAAGATCCCATAACTAGGAGGAGTCAGAAGATCTTGGAGCCCTGATGAATTGAAGTGCAGAGTGAGTATGGTTTAAAAGGGAACTGGAACCTGCAGAGATCAGAATAACAGCATTCATGAGAATGGGACAACAGGGTGGCTGGAAAAGTGTTGGCAGCAGAAGAATGCAAGTGCTCCGACAGAAGGAAGAACAAGCTTAATATCAACAGAAATATGAACAGAGATGAAACAGCAGCCAAAAGAAAATTTTCGAGTGGATACCAGCCAAGGTGTAAGGCTGGATGTGAGCAGGTACTTGCAGAAGTGCTGAAGAAATAGAATCTAAAGAGAACTGAAGAATAGGCTGATTAGAGGACAGAAAGCAGTGCAGGAGAGAGATTCTCCCTTGAAGGAGGAGAAAGTCCTTGAAAAGGAATGAGTTAAAAACCGTCAGAATTGACTACCATGAAGAAGATGAGTCCAAATATTGAGGAGTCCTGAAGAAAACCATTGGATACTACAGCAGCCCAAGAGAATGTGAATGCAAATTTTGCAAGTGAGAGCAGATGAGAATGGGTGCGCATACTGAAGATGGCAGGAAGCCGAGTGACTGGAAGGCTGGAAAGCTGCAGACAAGTGTCAGAGTGAGTTGGTGTAAGAGGAGTCTATAGAGTGCAATATGAAAGTGGTTAGAAGATGGCAGAGAACTGAGAGTGCAGGTGCTAGATGTGAGAGATGGGCTAGAGTGAACAGCATCACATAAGGAACAGGTGCCTGAAGAGATATGAGCCCTGATGGAATTGAAATGCAGAATGAGTTTGATCTGAAAAAGGACATGGCTTTTCAGCGAACACAACTCCAGATGGAAGAGCTGAATGGAACAAAAGGGAATGCAGAAATGAGCTGACACCAGGCTCCTGATGTCGGCAAACCAGTGTGAATTCAGTGGCACTGTGAAGAGAGAAAATTTGCAGCCAAAAGAAAATATCAGCTCAGTGAATGCAAAGTGAAGTGAGTACTTTATCAATCAGGTAAACTTGAAGAACATGGGACCTTTGACTGATTTTAAACAAGGTCAAGAGAAGTCCAGAAACAGTAAGTGGCTGAATTGGAGCAGGAGCCTGCTTGGTAGTCTTCAGACCAGCGGATATTGAGCCTAGTTACCACAGTAGTGTAAGAATAAAAGCTCGGGGAATGGAGGAGCAATGAGCATTATGTTGCCTGGAGAGAGATTGCATGCAGTCTGCCTGTATCCAGGAATCAGTGCATGGAGAAACATCATATACTGGATAGAGTGGCAATCAAAAGGCATCAGTGGTCTAGGGGTAACGAAATTGCAGAGAGAGACAGAGAATATTCAGAAATGAAGTGTCAGGAAAACTGGAGTTCTGATGCACTGAGAAGCTAGAAAGAGAAGAAAGGAGCAAGGAATGGTTCCTCTGAGCATAGAGTCATAGAGATGTACAACACAGAAACAGATCCTTTGGCCCAACTCATCCATGCCGACCAGATATCCCGACCTAATCTTGCCAGCACCTGGCCTGTATCCCTCCGAATTCTTCATATACCCATCCAGGTGCCTTTTAAATGTTGCAATTATACTAGCCTCCACTGCTTCCTCTTGCAGCTCATTCTGTACGCGTACCACCCTCTGCATGACAAAGTTGCCTCTAACATCTCTTTTATATCTTTCCCCTCTCACCCTAAACCTAGACCCTCTAGTTCTGGACTCCCCAACCCCAGGGAAAAGACGTTTTCAGTTTATCCCATCCATGCCCCTCATGGTCACCCCTCAGCCTCTGACACTCTAGGGAAAACAACCTCAACCTCTCCCACCTCTCCCTATAGCTCAAAACCTCCAACCCTGGCAACATCCTTGTAAATCTTTTCTGAACCCTTTCAAGTTTCACAACATTCTTTCAATAGGAAGAAAACCAAAATTGTATGCAATATTCCAAACCTGGCCTAACCAATGTCCTGTACAGCTGCAACATGATCTCCTAACTCCTGTATTCAATACTCTGACCAATAAAGGAAAGCATACCAAACGCCTTCTTCACTATCCTTTTTACCTGCGACTCTACTTTCAAGGAGCTATGAACCTGCACTCCAAGGTCTCTTTGTTCAGCAACACATCCAGATGAAAACCTGGACAGTGCAGGATGATACTCAACTGGAGCAAGAAGAATGTACAATGTTAGATAACCTGTGATCCTGATGTTCTCAGACATCTGCTTGGAACAGGAGAACAGACTTTGCAGCATCTGAGAGTAAACTGGAATCTGCTCTGTGTAATTTGCCAAAGAGATTAAGATTCGCTGGACTTTGGAGAGTGTCAGAGGTTTGCTAACTTGGGAGTAAGAGCAACTACCTCACCAGAATTGTGATTGGTGAATGAATCTCAATTGTTTTGAGCTGTAATTTCTGTGTCTAATTGAGTACAGGGCCATGTGATTTCTTCAGGATATCATATGTGGTGCCACTGATGGGATTTTAGCTTCAGCAAATTATGTTACAGAAGGCAGCCGTTTGGTTTATTGTGTGTGTTTCGCCTTGCTAATGAGCATTTTGTCTTTGTGCCAGTCTCCAGACATTTTTTCATATTGTTGCACATTGTTTCTCATCAGATAATCATCTAATACCCTCTTGAATTGCTGAATTAAATCTGCCATCAGCAAACTGTCAGGCAGTGCACCCAGGCCTGAAATTGGAAACCACAGTGAATCTTCCTAGAGCAGAATGAGTCCTGAAATTAGGTAAGAGTCATTTGACTGTCTTTGTGATTGATTGGAACAGTGTAAAATGGTTGATAATCTGCTGATGTGGTGTCGTGGGTAATAGGTTAATATATATTGTAAGATGGTGTTCTCATATTCCAAACGCAACAGGAAAGCAGAAACCAATTGCTAAGGAGGACATTATGACCTGAGTTCAAACTGAAGCAGTGCAGAGCACTCATGCAGTCTTTAGTTATTCTTGGGAATATTTAATTTATTGCTTTGTTAAATTTGTGATTGTTATGACAGCTGCTTTGGGTTAAGGATGTTGCTAGATGTTTGGAAATGAGGTGAATGAGAAGTGCAGTTTGAGATTGAGGACCTGGTGAATGTGGTACAGTCATTTGTAGTGCAGTGATATGTAATGATGGCGAAATTGGCTGTGAATGATGAAATAGTCGCAACAGCCCTCAAGAAACAGCTGCATATGTGGGAAACTGAGAATTGGACTCCACGCTGATGATAGCAGGAGGCAGATTGGCTGTCAGAAAGCTGAACACTGAAAACTGTTGGGAAACTGGAGAAATTGGAATCAAGCGATTGCAAGATAAAGTTTGTAGGATGATGACCATGCCCAGAGAGAGCAGGAGCTCAGTGTGAGAGGGAGGCTGATAAAAGAGAATGAGTCAGCAGAAGAGAATGGAACGCTGATGAACTGAAGCAGAGAATCGATTTGATCTAGAAAAGAATAGGAGCCTCTAGAGATCATAATGTCAGTATGGAACAAAAGTGAATCCAGACAAGAGCGGGCACCAGAAGATTGTGAGAACCCAGACAGCAGCACTGCTGAATGGGTTTTACCGAGCAAGACGTCCAAAGGACAGGAGGAAGTTTGAAAGAGTGAGACAAGGGAAAAAGTATACCAGACAAGATGCAAGACTGAATGTGTCCAGGTTCTTTCATGAGTACAGAAGAAATTGAGTGTGAAGATAATTTGGGAGTGGGCTAAACATAAGATAGAATGCAATGGACAAGAGGCAGAGGTCAATATAAGCAGGAGATAGTATTTGCAGGAGTGACTGTCAAGAACAAGTTAGAGGCCATTAGGACTGAGCATCAGAGTGAAGAGGAACTCAGATGGTCTGGAGCCCTGAAAATAAACAAAGGGTGTAGCACAGCCCAACAGTGTCTGAATCCAAAGTTTGCAGTTGCAATTGAATTTAAATGAGAATGGAAGTGCCTGCTGAAGGTGACAGAAAGCAAAGTGATTGGAAGTCCGTTGAGCTGAAGACTTCTGCCAGAGTGGTGACCTGGGCCAAAAGGAATCTAGAGTGCACAAACTGAACTTCATGGGCTGATTCTGGAGCCCTGATACAGTGGGAGTTTGGCTTAAGAGGGAGTCCATAAAGAATGTAATTGCATTATGAACAGCTCCATGAAGAAATTGGAGTGTTGATGAATTAAAGTACAGAGTCATTTTGATCAGAATGAGAAGAGGAGTCTGCAGAGAGCAGAATGCCAGAGTATGCAACAGAATGGCACAAAAAGCCTGGGAAAGAGTTTGCACAAGAAGAGCGTGAGCCCTCACTGAAGACAGTGAGTTTGATATTGGAATGAATGTGAACAGAGAGGCAACCTGAAGAAATAGAAGCTAAGCAAATGCAAAGGTGAGTGGGTGTCAATGAGCAAGATACCAAGGAAAAGAGAAGTTTTGAGAGAGAGAAACAGGGGCAAGCGTGAACCAGACAAAGTGAGAGATGGGATGTGACCTGGAGTTTGCACAAGTGCTGAAGGAATTGAATATGATGAGAACCAGAGCGTGGTATGAGCAATAGACAGACAGGTGTAGAGGAAAGCGACAGAGACTCCTCGAAGCAAAAGGAAATGTCTGAAAAATTGTAAGCAAGAATGAATTAGAGGCTTTCAGAAGTGTGCACCAGTGAGAAAAAGAACCCAGGTAGCAGGAACCCCCGAATAAACAGGTAAATGATGTACAAGCCCAAGAGAGTGCAAAGCCAAGGTTTACAGATGGAAGCGAGAGTGAATGAGAATGGGAGTTCACACTGAAGAAAGCTGGATGCAGAGTAACTGGAAAGCTGGAGAAACAAAGACTGGAGCCAGTGGAGGGCCTTGAGGTGGGAGGAGTCTAGAGGGTGCAAACTGATGATCGTAGAATGATTGCTGAGATCTGAGAGAGTGGATGGTCAGTGTGAGAATCAGTCTGGAGAGAACACCACCCCTTTAGGAACAGATGCCTGTCAGGATTTGAAATCTGAATTTGAAGTGCAGAGTGAGTTTGATCTGAAACTGAATGGGAGCTTACAGTGAGCCTGCATTCAGCAGAATGGAACAAATGGGAACCCAGGAAAGAGCTGACACCAGAGGAGTGTAAGAACCCTGACAGAAGACAGAAACAGTGTGAGTTTGGCCGAATTGTGACTAAATGAGCACAAAGGCAAGTCGGTACTTGTCAATCAAGTGAAACTGAGGAAAACACGAATTTTGAGAGAATGAACTAGGGGCAAGAGGACTCCAAACAATGCAAGAGCCATTATTAGTGCAGCCTGGAGAGAATTGAAGCACAAAGAGAATGGGAGTCCAGAGAGTGAGAACATAGAGGACATGCGAGCATGGATACCACAGCACCCAGAAGAATAGAAACTGTGAGCATATGGGAGTAGGCAGATGAGAGTTGCCGAGAGTAAGTATGTTTATGGCGTTTGTCAGAGCTGAAGAGGCTGTGAGCATGGAGCTATATCACAAACCTCTAGTGAGTGGCAGATTGATGGCAATAGCAGCATGTACAAAGAAGGAACCAGAGATACTGAATCTGGAGAATGCCAGTGACTGTTCAGAGAAGTAGCATCAGGAGAATGGGAGCACCAATGGAATCCGAGCCTAAAACGAAAAGGAAAGATGAGACAACAGCTGCAATCAGCAGACAGAAGCTCGCAGAAAGCAGGGGTTCGCTCCTGCTGGAGCCAGAAGAGTGTAAAAATTTGTATAGCTTGTGACTGTAATATTTTCAGATGTCTGTTCAGAACAGGAGAACAGATATAGCAATTACTGGGAGTGAGCAGGTCCAGTGTATTTTGCCGGAGAGTACAAGAGTCTAGGGTGGCTGAAATCCAGAGAGTGCCAGAGTTTGGTTGTTTCGAGTATGAAAATATTTAGATAAGCAAAACTGTGATGGTTGAATGTATCTCATTTGCTTTGAGCTCTAGTTGTGTCTAATTGACACTGCACCCAGCAAGCTCTTTGGCTTGTGATATGTAGTGCCAAACAAGGAATTTCAAAGATTGAGAGTTGGTTTGGCTCAGAAGTCAGTGATTTGGTGTCTCACATGTTTTCTCGTTCCCAAATAAGCATTTGTCTCAGTGCCGTTTTCAACATACAAATGCACACTGTTTCACTTAAAATAAGCATCTAATAGTCATCAATGCCTCAAAAGCTGCCATCAAACTTTCAGGCAAAGGAACTGGACCAAGCCACTTGGTATTTGAAAATGCTATTTCCCATATCACATTTGCTGCATTTGCAAATCACTTTAAATCTGCGCCTTCTTGTTACAAATCCTTTTACGAGCTGGAACATTTCCTGCTTATAAACTTTGTTCAGTCCACTGATGATTTTGAAGCTTTTTCTGAGATCTCCTTGGACCATTATTTGCTTAATCTAGAGCACTCTGTCAACTTTTCTAATCCATCCTCATACCTCTAGTTTCTATTCATGTAAATCTGTTTGCACTCTCTCCAATGTGTTCACACCTCTCCTACAGTGTAACACACAGAATTGTCTTTATGTAATCCATCAAATGAGGTATCGCAGGAAATGTATGCAAGTTAAAAATAATCCCTTTGCTCCTATTAAAACAGCCATGGGCGCTGTACAATTTATTGATTGTTATCTCCATCTTCTGTGGCAACTTGAGTGATACATGCACATTTCCAACCAGGTCCCTCTGTTCTTGTCCTCCCTTAAGTATTTTACCTTGTGTAAACATGTTCTACCCACGAAAATGCATCACACTTCTCTGTACTGATCTTCGTCCACTTGTTTCCTTTTGCATTTCTACACTATCCTCATAGAATACTGTTTTTTGAGTTTTGAATCACTGCACACCAGTATCGATACGACTATTATATTTTGGGAAAATCACAACTTCAAATATCAAAACCTTGGGGTATCTACCACCTCCTTTGAAACAATACAAATTGACTATTCTATTATTTATTATGTATCACAGATTTTGTTGCCTTCACCAGAGCAGAGGCATACCTTAAGTGGAGAAGATCTTGAGATCATTCATATGGACTGTATACGCAGAGAGTTGTGAATGCATGGAATGCATTGCCAATTGAGGTGGTGGAAGCAAAGTCATTGGGCACATTGATAGCAGTGAGTTGAGGGGTGCGTAGGTTAAGTTACTATATTTTACATGAGGATTAAGTCTCGGCGCAACATCATGGGCCTAAGGTCCTGTTCTGTGCTGTACTTTTCTATGTGCTATAACTGGAGTATCAGATATTGTACACTTCTAACAGAGAGATTGGTTACTTTTCTTTTCTGAATGGTAAAGAACTCAGGCTGATCTCCAGAATTTGGTGCAGTGTTTTGTGTTTGGATAATCTCAGACTTGCAGCTTTGTAGAAGAAAATCTATTGCAGACAGAAATATTGTAAAATTTAATCATGGATAACATTTATGGCTCGTTTATTCTTGTAAGTGACAACCAATAAACAAACTTTGGTTTGTGAACAGCTGATGTACAATCGCAGATAGGATTATACTGCAGATAGTATCATGGTGAGAATTTGACGGTTTTCTGGCTGCAAGTGGGAAACCTCCACTCTGGATAATGTCTGACATGCAGCCTGAGACAAACACACTGATGCAGACTCTGGAGCTGGGTGTTATGGACTGGTTCATCTGAACATTATCCTGGAATATCAGAAAGTGCATTGGACTTGAAGAACAGATTGAGGACAAGAGTTTGTGTTTGAGGTACAGTGACATTTCATGGTGGAGGAACTGGCTGTGATTGTTGAAATGGTCTTTTCTACTCTGAAGATATATGAACATCATATTAAGTCTATATGGAGTAAAATAAGTACTAAAATGAGGCAAGAGGCTTTCTCGGGTTTCTGGAGCATCTTAGAACAACTGTACAAAGTGCACAGTTTGCTAATGCAGTGAATTTGAGAAGGTTTAATGCATATTATCAGGTGGCATCTTAGTACTCCACAACTTCTGGACAGTAATCTGGGAAAGCAGAGGGCAATTTCTGAGGATTATTTGAGATTACTGCAAAGTGAACAAAATGCAGTGGCACTCAGTTTGCATTTAATCATTCGTGGGAGCCTCTTATTGTTGGAGTTTATTGTTTTGGCAGGCTGTTGGTCAGGATATATTATCTAAATGGCTTGTGGTACGATCTCTGCACAATCAGAAGAGAAGGATTGAAGAAAATGGCAACTGAGGAAATGCAAAGCTGAATGGGATTTGCTGAGCAAGATGCCCAAAGGACAGGAAGAAGTTTAAAAGAGTGAAACAAGGGAAACAGTATACTAGCTAAGATGTGAGGTTGAATGTGTCGAGGCACTTGCATGAGTACTGAAGAAATTGAATATGAAGTTAACTTGAGAATGGACTGAAGGGAAGTCAGAATGCAATGGATGAGAGACGGAGTTCAATACAAGCAGGAGAAACTAGTTGAAGTAACAACTGGAGAGAATGAGTTAGAGGCCACCAGGAGTGAGCACCAGAGAGAAGAGCTCAGATCTTGAGCAGCCAGTTGGGTGGAGGACTGCCCAACAGAGTGTGAATCCAAAGTTTGCAGAGCCAAATGAGTGTGAATGAGAATGGTAATGCATGCTGGAGATAACAAAGCAAAGTGATTGGAAGTCTTTTGAGAATGGTACTGCCAGAGTGGTGACCTGGACCAAAGTGAATCTACAGCGTGCAAGCTGAAGATCAGAGAGTGATTGCGGAGCCCTGATACAGCAGGAACCTGGCATAAGATGGAGTCTGAAAAGAATGCCATTCCATTATGAACAGCTATATGAAGAGATTGGAGTCTTAACGAATTCAAGTGCAGAGTCATTTTGACCTGAATGAGAACAGGATTCTGCATACAGCAAATACCAGACCATGCAACAGAATGACACAAAAAGGAACCTGGAAAAGAGGTTAAACCAGAAGAATGTGAGCCCTCACAGAAGACAGAGCCAGCTTGATATTGGAAGGAGTATGAACAGAGAAGTATTGGCAACGTTAACAAAATGGCAACTAAGCAAATGCAAAGGCGAGTGGGTGTTAATGAGCAAGATACCCAAAGGAAAAGAAAAACTTTGAGAGATTGAAACAGGGGCAAGTTTGTACCAGACAAAGTGAGAGATGGAATGCGACCTGGAGCTTGAGTAAGTGCTGAAGAAATAGAATATGATGAGAGCTGGAGACAGACAGGTATAGATGAAAGAGACAGAGCTCCTCGAAGCAAAAGCAAGTGTCTGAAAGATTGCCAGCGAGAATGAATTAGAGGCTACCAGAAGTGTGCACCAGGGAGAAGAAGAACCCAGATAGCAAGATCATCTCCAAAAAAACAGGTAGATGAAGTACAAGCCAAAGAGAGTGCAAAGCCAATGTTTACAAATGCAAGTGAGATTGAGTGAGAATGGGAGCTCACTGAAGAAAGCAGAGTAACTGGAAAGCTGGAGAGTTAAAGACTGCAGCCAGTGGTGTTCCTTGGGGTGAGAGGAATCTAGAGAGTGCAAACTGAGGATCGTAGAATGATTGCAGAGATCTGAGAGTGGAAGATTAGTATGAGAGTCAGTCTGGAGAGAACAACATCCCATTAGGGACAGATGCCTGAGGAGATTTGATGTGTGGATTTGAAGTGCAGAGTAAGTTTGATCTGAAACTGAACAGGAGCCAACAGTGAGCCTGTATTTAGCAGAATGGAATGAAAGGGAACCCAGGAAAGAGCTGACACCAGAGGAGTATAAAAACCCTGACAAAAGGCTGAACCAGTGTGAGTTTGGCAGGATCGTGACTAAATGAGTGCAAAGGCAAGTTAGTAATTGTCAATCAAATGTAACTGAGGAAAACAGGATTTTTGAGACAGTGAAGCAGGGGCAAGTGAACTCCAAATGATGCCAGAGCCTGGATTAGTGCAGTCTACAAGATAGCTTTGAGACCATAGTGAGTTGTAGTCTGGAGAGAATTGAAGCATAAAGAGAATGGGAGCCCAGAGAATGAGAACACAAGGATATGTGAGCCTGGATACCACAGGACCCAGAAGAATAGAAGCTCTAACCATGTGGGAGTAATCAGATTAGAGTTGCCAAGATGAAGTATGTGCATGGGATCTGTCAGAACCCAAGAAGCTGGGTGCATGGAGCTAGATAACAAACCTGTGAAGAGTGGCAGATTGATGGCAGTAGCAGCTTGTAGAAAGAAGGAGCCAGAGGTATTGAATCTGGAGGAGGCAAGTGACTGTTTAGAAAAGTAGCACCAGGAGAACAGGAGCACCAATGGAATCAGAGCTCAAAATGAACAGTAACGAGGAGAGAATGGCTGCACTCAGCAGATGGAAACCAGGACAGAGCAGGAGTTCACTCATGCTGGAGTCAGCAGAGTGTATATGTTTGGATAGCTTGTCACTGTAATGTTCTCAGATGCCTGTTTGGAACGGTAGAATAGACGCAGTAGCTGCTTGGGAGTGAGCCTGTCCTCATCTGTGTAGTTTGCTGGAGAGTGCAAGAGCTTAGGATGGCTGAAGTCCAGACAATGCCAGTGTTTTGCTGTTTGGGATTATGTAGTATTTAGATAAGCACAACTGTGATTGTTGAATGTATCTCACTTGCTTTGAGCTCTAGTTTGTGTCTAATTGACCAGTGCACCCTACAATTTCTTCAGCTGTTGTGCTAAACATGGAATTTCAGAGTCTGAGAATTGTTATGGCTAAACAGAGTCTTGCAAGTGCAAGATGAAAATTGTGGAATAATGGCAAAGCCCAGAGAGAGCAGGACCTCAGTGTGGGAGGAAGGCTGATTACAGCAGAATCAGATAACAGAAGAGAATTGAACACTGATAAGTTGAAGCACAGAATCAGTTTGATCTAGAAATGAATAGAATCTTCCAGAGAACATTAATGCCAGATTATTCAGCAGAATGGAACAGAGGTTAGCCTGGGAAGGAGCTAGCACCAGAAGATTGTGAGAACCCTGACAGATGCACTGCTGGCTTCATCTCTGCAAAATAAGAAGAGAAGGATTGAAGAAAATTGCTTCTGAGGAAATGCAAAGGTGGGTTGGTTTTGCCGAGGAAGACATCCAAAGGACAGGACGAAGTTTGAAGGAGTGAAACCAGGAAAACAATACATCTGACAAGGTGTGAGGCTGACTGTATTCAAGTAGGAGAAGGTAGTTGAAGAAGTGATTGGCAAGAATCAACTAGAAGCAACCAGGAGTGGAACCAGGGGAAGGAAAAGCCCAGAGACTGAGAATAACCTAACAGAAACAGGTAGATGAGCACAGATCAAAGAAATTGCGAAGCCTATGTATAGATGCAAGAAAGAGCAAACAAAAATGGGATCTTGCGGTAGAGACAGCAAGAAGTTTCATGACTGGAAAGCCGGTAAACTGAAGGATGGAGGCAAAACAGTGACTTTGAATGTGACCCATCTAGAGAGTGCACATTGGAGATCATAGGATGATTGCAGAGACCTGAGAGAACATGATCTCATGTGAGAGCGTCATTCCTTTAGGAACTGGAGTCTGCAGACAGCTGAATGACAGATTATTGAGCAGAATTGAGGAAAAGGGAACCGCAAAGAGAGCTGGCACCAGATGAGCGTGTGAGCCTCGACAGTAGACAGTGCTTGCGTGATCTCTATGCAATGTGATTAGAGAAGGATTGGGAACTCTGTTCAAGCTGGACTGAGGAAATTGCAGGCATTTAGATAGCATGAAATACTGACATTCTCAGGTATCTGCTTGCAACATGAGAACAGACTCTGCAGCAGCTAGGAGTAGGTAAGTACCTGGTCTCTCTAGTTTGCCAGAGAGAATAAGATTCTGAGGTCAGAGTTTGGAAAGAGTCAGAGCTTTGGCAATTTTGAAATGAGAGTATTGTTCCATCACATCTGGCGTGTCTGAATGAATCGCTATTGTTTTGATCTCTAATTTCTTTGTCAAATTGGTGACTGCACCTGACTTTTTCTCATGTTGTTTTCTGCATTTTTGTTTGATGTTTCTTTTCAAATCATCATCTAATGCACTCTTGAATGCCTCTGTTAAATCTGCCTTCACCAAACTGTCAAGCAGTGCAACTAGGTCTGAAATACTCATTATTCAAAAATTCATTGTTCCACATTCCATGTGCTCTATTTGCAAATGGCTTTAAATCTATACTGTCTTGTTCAAAATATTTTTTGATGCTGGAAGATTTTCTCCTGATTGGTTCTGTTCAGACTTCTCATGCCTTTAAGGTGAAACCTTTTGTAAGATCTCCTTTGAGTCACCTTCTCTTTTTTCATGACACTGTCAACTTCTCAAACCCGTTCTTGCACCTGAAGTTTCTCATCCTGAGAACAATTTAAGTAAATTGCTTTGGCATGCTCCCCAGTGAGTTCACATTCTTCCTATCATGTGGCTCACAGAAGATTCTGGAAAGAGCACTACAAATAATGTTGAGCTATCACCTTTTGTAAGATGTGCATAACTTCTGGGCTTTTTCATACTTTGACCCACCTATTTGTCTACAAATACTAAATCCGCCTTTTTAAATCTGTGTACCATTTTAAAATTTTTTACTGGTGAGTCAGTCATGTCAAAAACTAAGAAAAGAGCATTAAACAAAGAGAACAGAGTATGAAGATTGGGAATTGCAGTATTATGTTGTTGCTGTGAAAAATAAAATGATGTGTTTGCTCTCTGATGCCATTATTGCAACAATGAAGAAATACAATGCATGTCAACATAATGTAACTCATAAGGACCACAAATATGCTAAACTGGAAAGAGAATCCAGAAAGTCTGCAATTAAGAAAATGAAAGATCAAAAGCAGCAGCAAGTATTTACTGAAGTAGCTTATACTTGGAAGATATAAGCCATTTAAGGATGTAGAAATCATAAAAGATAGCACTGTTGAAGTTGTAGGATGTTTGGATTCAGATAAAGTTACTAAGCTACCTTTTTCAAGAAGGACCATATCTGACCGGCAACATGAATTAGCCCTCAATGTAACAGAACAACTTCATACAATATGTCAAAGCAATGACATGTATTTTTTGGAAAATCTCAGCAGTCTTTTGGAAACCGCAGTAATTTGCTTTTATGACATGTATTTTTTGATTGCCTTGGATGAATCCACAGACGTTACTAACTCAGAGTAGGTTTTTTTTATTCGTGTTATAACTGTCTTTGTCTTTGGGTACCCTTACGGCAAGGACAGAAGGAATTGACATCTTCACCATCTGCAAAGAAAAACGCCGTGAAGCGAAACTGAATTTATGTAATTTAGTAAGTGTATGCACTTACGGTGCACCTTCCATGAGAGGAAAACATGACTACTTCATCGTGTTACTACAAAAAGGCTTGCCAGATCCAGGTATTTTGTTTCCTTTCATTGTCTTTTGCATCATCAGAATCTCTGTGCCAAATCTGCTGTTTCAGGTGACACATTAAAGAAAGTTATGGGTATTGTAAACTACATTTCAGCAAATGCATCATGGTATCTCCAGTTTTGCAACATGCTTTAGCTTTATGATGAAACATTCAGTGTGGATCTGCCATATCATTCTAAAGTGCGCTAGTTGTCACAAGGACAAATACTTGTAAAACTTTTTTTGCAAAAACAAATCTCAAGATTTTTTTGAGTAATTGAATGAACCATGTCAATTGTTAAAAGAGGATTTCTGCAGAAATGTGAAAAAATGTCAGAGCAACATCGTCTGAGTTTTTTATTTGCAAGGTAAAACTACATCCATATATATGTGGTTAAAACTCCAGGCACTTTGGGAAATGCTGACCTTTTCCTAAACTTTCATCGGATCGGAACTTTCAGCTGAACACTTTCCTGAACTGGCAAAGATAATTAATGAACAGGATACAAGCAAATCATTCAGGAAATGCGACATGAAAGAATATACAGCTGTTCTAGACTCCCTGATTGAAGAATACAATGAAAGGATTGCAGATTTTGAGAAATATAATCTCATGCTGAAACTAGCTTTTCAAATCTAGTCGATGCTGTAAACCCTAACCCTATTGCTGTAAAGTACCTGATGACTTACAAACAGAACTGATTGAGCTCTCAGAAAATAATATTCTGAAGTCTCTATTTAATGCTAAGAAAGATCCCATTGAAATATGGAAAATTATTGTTGAATACCCACTTCTATGTCAACATGTTTGTCGAATGCTGTCTTGTTTTGGCACAACCTACAGTTATGAATCAACATTTTCATATGTGACACAAATTAAAATGTGCTTGAGATCTTAGATGATGGATATTCACCTCGGAGGACTAAGTAAAGTTACGGTCAACAATGTTGGACCCAAATATCCGATTCCTATCTTGCAATAAGCAATCACACAAAAGTCAGTAATTGGTTTGTTGTCTTAAGTTTTTCACTTATTATTAGTTCTTTTATCAGCTTTGCCAAACAAATAAATGTGTCTTTGCTGAATTTTTATTTTGTTTAAAGTCCTTATATAATAGCAGGCTTTAATTAAAATTAGTAAATATGTCAACGAAAATATGACATTTTGTTGAATATGTTAAATTCTCAGCATGAGGCCTAATAGGATCTCAGTTAAATATCACCTTCCAATGTAAAAAGGCTCCTCACCCCTACTTTATAGTTTTCCAAATGGATTACAAATAGACACGCTTATCTTACACTCCTGTGGGATGTCGCACATGGCAATGTCAAGAAGTATTGTAAAAACACAAGAACAAACAGCCAGACTGAAAGGTTTTTGGAATTCAGATTTGGAAATCGTATTAATTTTAGTCTTATTTAGAACATGATTTGGTTTTTCGGTTCAGGTTATACAGTGGCCACCTTTGCTTACAAATTGCCTAAAAGAAAACAATCTGGGAAAGATAAAAACAACAGTGCTTGGCTTTACATAAGAAAGAACTGAAACAAACATGGTCATTCAAAAAGATGAGAGACTTAACAAAATAAACAATTCAGGTCACTTTCAACATATTATTTCAGTTGCATTACACTGTAAACTTTTGCTATAAATTCTGTGCCTTACAATCTTATACTCCACAACCACCTGATGAAGGAGCAGCACTCCGAAAGTTAGTGCTTCCAAATAAACCTGTTGAACTATAACCTGGTGTTGTGTAATTTTTAACTTTGTACTCCCCAGTCCAACAATGGCATTTCCAAATCATGTAAAAAGTTAATTTTGTTTCTTTGCACAAATGCAAAACATAAAAGCACCAGGGGAGAAAAAGAAGAGTAGCAGCTCTGAGGGAATCGGAATATGAGGGTTCAGAGCATAGAAAGAATAGAGTGAGTATTGGAGATTTTAAGTTTATGTGATTTTGTAATATTGATGTGGATATTAAACTTTACTGGGGGAAAATATCAATGAAGTGGGAAAGTGGGCAAGATTTAACATGGAGTGAAGCAAAGATACTATTCAAGTAGTTCACTTTTTAAACTTTTATTAAGAAACACAAAAAAACTGGAAAATGTGCAAATATTGAAATTAATTAAAATTATTATTAAGACACCCAAAAAACAAGAAACCACTTAAAACACAACAATAAATTAATGCACTTATGAAAAAAAAGTTTTAATTTTAAGAATCTCCATGAAAAAAAATGGAGAAACAACTGCTGGAACTCTTCCAGCTCCTCAATTTCCTTTATTTCATCACAAGTTACAGAAGAAAAAAAGTGACAGCACGGTGGTTCAGTGGTTAGCACTGCAGCCTCAAGGACCCGGGTTTGATTCCAGCCTTGGGCGATTGTGTGGTTTTTGCACATTCTCCCCGTGTCTGCATGGGTTTCCTCCCACAGTCCAAAGATGTGCAAGGTTTCTGTGTGGAGTTTGCACGCTCTCCCTGTGTCTGCGTGGGTTTCCTCTGGGTGCTCCGGTTTCCTCCCACAATCCAAAAATGTGCAGGTTAGGTGAATTGGCCATGCTAAATTCCTCATGGTGTTAGGTGTAGGGGAATGGGTCTGGGTGGGTTGCGGGTTGGTGTGGACTTGTTGGGCCGAAGGGCCTGTTTCCACACTGTAAGTAAGTAGGTGTGCTGGCCATGCTGAATTGCCGATAGTGTTCAGTGGTGTGTAGGTTAGAAACGTTAGTTGGGGAAATGTAAACTGGTGTGGAATGGGTCTGGGTGGGATATTCTTAAGAAGGTTGATGTGGACTTGTTGTGCCAAATGGCGTGTTTCTACACTGTAGGGATTCTATTCTACGAAAAAAAGTAGCAATTAGTCTTGTATCATGTCAGGACATTTGCTTGCAGATCTTAAATATTGATTGTCGTCTGAAATCTTATTTGGTCAATAACTATTTATAAAATGCTACAGGTTGGTATAGAAATAAAAATAAATGTATCTGTTGTGCATTTTCATTTTTTTTTCCCCCAGAACCTCTTTCAGCACTTCCACTTGATATGCCACTCTTCTTTCTGATTGTGCTGATGCTGCCATGTTAATGAAACTGGGGAGAGAAACAGGCAATGATCTGAATCAAGGGTGTGGTTAGGGGTGATAAACCAATAGTCAGAGCCAGGAACACCATAAATGCAGTATCATTTGGAAAAATACAACTGCTGTGGGATTTAGTTTAAAACCGTCTTGAGAAATGCAAGCTTGTGACTCCTTCGACTTTTAAAACTCCTCCTGCAAGCAAATGCATAATCTCTACCACCTATGATACCCTCTGGAAGAAGATGCCACCTCACAACTTGCCTCCAAGCCACACACCATCCTGACATGAAACCATATTGCAGCTCCTTCAATGTCAAAGATCAAAAACCTACAATTCCCTGCCTAATAGCCCTTTGCTACTTGGTTCCTGTTATCAAGTACCTGAGTGCCAGTGGGATTGTCAGATTAGGGCAGGGTGTGGTAATGTATGAGAAACAGACGTCCATTACTACCTGCAGTTCACCATCTGCAAAGAAGAAAAACTCAACAGCTGGAGTTGGCTTAGGGTTGTTCAACAGCTTGGCTGTACTATGTGTAGGAAACCAGATAATCCTGGAACACATCTAAAAATATATATTTTAAAAAGGGTTTGGAGATAAAAAGTTTTCACTCCTTGGCATTTGACTCACCCCATGCTGATCTTTCTTGGAGATCACCCAACTCTCAGACAAGCCCTTTCAGACCAGTCAGAAATAAAACTGCAAGCCCACGGGCCTGAGCTGCTGCCAACCACCCAACATTCCTGTATCTGAGGGTTACACATCTCTGTAAATAAACCCCAACCTTCCCAGACCCTAGGAGTACCCTGACCCGTCAGGACCCCGTGATCCCTCCTCTACAAGCCCAAAGGAATCCCTTCCCAGGACCTGGGAGTTCATTTCCTCCCTCCAATCCCTGACCACCACTCAATCAGTGACCCTGAGACACACTTGCCTCCCTATTTCCTCAGTTCATGGATCCTCCCTCAGTACTTTTGTGGGGCCTTGGGACATACCCCTGATCTCTATCTTCAACATCTTGTGTCTTGTCCTCTTTCCTTGACCTGGAAGCCCCTTTCTCCAACATGTCCCCTGCACTGTCATGTCCTCCCTACCTAATGTCTGGGCAGGTCCATATGTTCAGAAGAGCCTCACTGCACTATATACTCTTAGTGCAAATGGTGCCTGGAGCAGAACCAGAAGACATTACCAACATAACTTTTGGTTCTGACCAGCACATCATGGATGTGTGGAGGACTGCGGTATTGGTGGTGATGAAATTCTGGGAGTGGTTGGTAGAATTGTGGGAGCATGTGGAAAGGTTGCTGAGGGTCATTGGGTGTGCCTGAGTGTTGTGGGTCAGTGAGGTGAGGATCTTTGATGGGATTGAGCAAAGGATCACAGCAGGTGAGGATTAGGTGGGTCTGGATCTTGGGGTGTGACAGTTGCTAAAGATCGGGTGGAGAGAAGTGAGGTTCATGGGTGAGTGAGGATAAAGATGTTGATATATGTGAACACTAAACTGTATGTAAAGGTATAATCATCACGATGTTTATAACCCACAAGCACAGTGTCTATGGTCAGTGATTTAAAAATAAATTCTACTAATATATGACTATTTGTTCATGTGAAGTGAGTATCACTGGCAAAGCCAGCATTTGTTGCTCATCTTTAATTGCCCTTAAATTGAGTGACTTGCAAGGCCATTTCCAGTCAATAGGCAACTATATTGCTGTGAGTACAGAATCACATGTATTCCAAAGCAGATTTTTCTCCCGAAAGCGCATTAGTGTGAGCCAGGTGAGTTTTTCCTGACAACCAACAGTCGTTACGTGGTCATGATGAGACTAGATTTTAAAATCCTGGTTTTTTAGTGAATTCAAATTTCACAATCTGCCGTAATGGCACTCAAATCCATGTTCCCAGAACATTAGTCTGGAATTCTGGATTGGTATTTCAGTGATATTACCATGACATTACTGCTTCTTGAAGTCAGTTTGGTGTAACTACACTCACAATACCATTAGTGAAGGAGTTCCAGGATTCCGACCCATTGACAGTGAAGAATATCAATATTCTTCCAAGTCAGGATGATAAGTGGTTTCAAAGCAGGATGGCAAATGGTTGTGTTCTTGTGCTTTAACTGCCCTTGACTATCCAGATGGAAGTAGTTGTGGATTTGGAAAATGCTCTTATTAGTCTTAGTAAATTTCTTTCAAAATGAGTACTTTCATGACAGTCTGAGGCTATGAATCCAATGGTTAATTTTGAAATATATCTTATGTCATTTTTTGATTTCTTTTGTTAAATTCTCTATTCTTTGAATTATGGCAACCTGACGTACTTCAATATAATGTTTTGAAAAGAGGCACTTCATAGAGTGACTGCTGACAATTATGAAGTTGACAATTATGAAGTTAAAAATCACACAACACCAGGTTATAGACCAACAGGTTTAATTGGAAGCACTAGCTTTCGGAGTGTCGCTCCTTCATCAGGTGATAGTGTTGGACTATAACCTGGTGTTGTGTGATTTTTAACCTTGTAGGCTCCAGTCCAACACCAGCATCTCCAAATCATGACAATTATGAAAGGTACTTCACATAATGCTTCTATTGTAAAATTAATAAACATTGGTACCACTTGGGGGCAGTATTAGTACTTGTAACAGAAATAATTATCTGAACATACATAATTCAGACATTTCCATGTCATGCAATTGAATTTTTATTGCTCTCTTTTTCCATGTAGGGAACTGAATGACAGTTTTCTACCCCACTGAATATAAATGTTGATGGAATAGGAGGCTAGAGAAACTATCTGATTTCCTGGTGGATTTCTTAACAATAGCTGAAGCTTCAAGGGGAATGGTGATTGTTGGGACCATTGTGGGAAACCAACTAAGGATTTGTTTTAGGGAAAAGAGGCACAGCAATTCAGCTTTTCTTCCTTCTGACACAATGGGAAGGTGGTTGTGTGGTGATAATATCACCAAACTAGTAATCTTAGAGGCCTTGGCAATGTTCTGGTGAAATCAGTTAAAATCCCATCACGACATCTGGTGGAATTTGAATTTGATCAATAATCTGAAATGTAAAGCTTGTCTCAGTGTTGGCAGCCATGAAACAATGGTGGTTAAAAAAAAAACATCTACTTTACTTAAGAGCTAGCAACACTGACATGCCAAAGAAAATAATAAAAGCAAAAAGTAGCCAAAGGTATCCACTTATATGGAAACTTCCTTTAAAAAATTTAAACTTTCATCTTGCATTTCAGTTTCTTTATTGTTACCTCCTTGTCCTTGCTTTGCAACAAATATCCCACTGCCACACTTTCCTTTTTATCACCAGTTTTCCTCCCTACTATATCAGGAGCTTGTCCCGTATCATAAATTCAATTCAAAGCTGGAAAATGGAAGCCAAACTACTGCACTGAGAATTTCAGATGCTTATTTCAGAACTTCAGTCATTGTTAACTTTTATTTGCTAACACTACTGTGAATCACTTTGTAATATTTTACATGTTAAATGTGCTCGTAGTAAATGTATAAATGCAAGTACTAATATGGCAACAAAGGAAACATCAGTATAACATTTGGAAAATGTTCATAACATTTAACAGTTAATAATAATTGGAAAATGTTATTGAGAATAACTGCTAGGATGGTGACAAATTGATCTTTTGAGAGAAATAAACTGATAATGTTTGAGCAGACTACTATTATGGAGGAATACTGATGTTACAACATTTTAACATTTAAATTAAGTTTATCCTTGTGTATTTTAAACTTTTTCCTGACTTCAACAGTGCTGAAATCAAGCATTCTTTCATAGATTAAAACACAGTATTTTGGATGCTGTAGATCTGAAATAAAAACAAAAAGTACTGGAGAAAATCATGATGTCTGGTAGCATCTGTGAAGAGGCAAACAGTTAACATTTTGAATTCATTATGACTTATGAGTCATATTGGACTCAAAATGTCAACTGTCCAGCCTGCTTGACCACTCAATATGATGACCAGTTCCAAAACCGTAATCCCAGGAGGACCAGTTCCAAAACCGTATCCCAGGAGGACCAGTTCCAAAACCGTACAACCCAGATGGCCTCCTTCTTCAAAGACCGCAATTTCCCGCCAGACGTAGTCGACGATGCCCTCCACCGCATCTCTTCCACTTCCCGCTCCTCCGCCCTTGAGCCCCTCCCCTCCAACCGCCACCAGGACAGAACCCCACTGGTCCTCACCTACCACCCCACGAACCTCCATGTACAACATATCATCCGCCGTCATTTCCGCGACCTCCAAACGGACCCCACCACCAGTGATATATTTCCCTCCCCTCCACTACCACTCCCTCCGTGACTCCCTTGTCAGGTCCACACACCCCACCAACCCAACCTCCACTCCCGGCACCTTCCCCTGCAACCGCAAGAAATGCAAAACTTGCGCCCACACCTCCCCCCTTACGTCCCTCCAAGGCCCCAAGGGACACTTCCATATCCACCACAAATTCACCTGCACCTCCACGCATATCATCTATTGCATCCACTGCACCCGATGTGGCCGCCTCTATATTGGGGAGACAGGCCGCCTACTTGCGGACCGGCCTATCACCCTCACCTTGACCTCCCTCCACCTATCGCATTTCCAAAGCCCCTCCCCCAAGTCCCTCCTCCCTACCTTTTATCTTAGCCTGCTGGACAAACTTTCCTCATTCCTGAAGAAGGGCTTATGCTCGAAACGTCGATTCTCCTGTTCCTTGGATGCTGCCTGACCTGCTGCGCTTTTCCTGCAACACATTTTCAGCTCTGATCTCCAGCATCTGCAGCCCTCACTTTCTCTCACTCAATATGATTATAGCTAATCAAACACTTTAGCCTTTTGTTCACCCCATCCCAATAATTCTGTGTGTCACTGGTTATGAAAAATCTATCACTTTCTACCTTAAAATGCTTAAAGACTGATTTTCTACAGTACTATGGTAGAGAATTCCAAAGGTTCATAACCCTCAGTAAAAGAAATCTTCATCTCAGACCTAAAAGACATCCTCTTTATTTTAAAATTGTGCCTGGTTTTAGACTCCCCAGACAGCAGAAACAAAGTATCTCCATTTACCCTGTGTATCACTTTACATATTTTGTAAATTACAATGAGTTTTCATCTCATTATTTGAAAGACTAGGGACTACATGCCCAGTTTGCATAATCTCTCTTCATTTTACAATTTTGTCATCCTGCAACAAAGTCTGATGAATATTTGTTGCACTCCCTCTATGGTAACAATATTTTTCCTGAGATAAGGAGATCAAAACTACATACAGTACTCTGGTCTAACCAAGCTCCTTTGCAATTGAAGGAAAGCACCATTAGTAATACAGATGAACCTCGATTATCCAAATATCAATTATCCGAATTTCAAAATATCTGAGGAAGATCACAAAGTCCCAATAGAAACATTACATCAAAGAGGTGTTTCCAATACTGATCGTGTCTATTGTTTACAATGACTAAAAGTGAACCTGGCTTACTAAAATGCTGGCGAGAACAGTCCTGGACATGGATGGGAGTCTAGACACTGTCTCCAAATGACTGACCGCCCACCCTCCCTCTCTGCCCACACTTTCCCTGTAGTCCTACACAGGTATGTATCCTAAACCCCCTTTCTCTAGATAATCTCTCCAACATTGTCCTGTGCATGGCAAAGGTGGAACTTGTCAAAACGTCGTGTGTGTGTGTGTGTGCACTATTTTGAGACTCACACCCAAAGGCAGAGCAGTCTTGCTGTTGGTGTCCAGTCCATCTGCCCTGGTGGGGTGTTGGGGGGGTGGAGAGCTTACGGGGTGAGGGTGAAAGGGAGCGGACGGTGGATGGGAGAGGATGGGGATGCATGATTGAGGGCGGGCGGGGTCAATGGCCGGGTATTGAGGGGCAGACGGGGGTGGCAGTGGAGGTGGACTGGGGGTGGGGGCTCGCGCAAGGTGTGCTGCTGCCTAGTCTCCTGAACAGGGAGCAGACTTAGCAAGTGCTCACTGTGTCAATCCCATTGAACTGATTGGAGGGGAGGGGCGAGAACGAGAGGTTTCAGCAATGCTGTAGGTTCCTTACACACATGTGTGTTTCTGCTCAGAAAAAAACCCTGAGACACAGAGAAGGAGCAAGGCAGACAGAGGTGGAAAAAAGAAACTTCAGAAAACTCTGAGCCCCAGAGGAGGCATTGAATCAATTAACCAAATAATCAATTATCCAAACAAAATACTGCCTGCCCATCTCATTCGGATAATCAAGGTTCCTCTGTACGCAGAAATTATTCTGCAAAAAGGCTACCATTCCACTAGCCTTTCTAATAGCTTGCTGTACCTGCATGTTAGTTTTCAGTGATTTAACCACAAAAACACATCTACATTTTCCTAACTCTCACCATTTAAGAAATACTCTGCACATCTGTTTCTCCTACCAAAGTGGATAACCTCACACTTTTCTACAGTATATTGCATTTCCCATGTTCTACCCCATTCACTAAAATTGTCCAAATTCCACTTTTCATCTTCCTCACTACAGATATTCCCATTTAGCTTTTTATCCACAGATCTGTCAATATTACATTTGATTCCCACCTCCAAAACATATATATATATAATGTAAACAGCTGGGGCTGAAGTACTGATCCTTACGGTACCCATTAGTCAAAGTCTTCCAATGCACAAATGATCCATTTATTCCTACTCCCTGTTTTCTGTTTGTTAGCCAATCCTAATCCATGACAGTATATTACATCTTATCCCATTTGATTAAATATTTTCTAACCCAGCTTCCTGTGAGGGACATTATCAAATGACTTCTGAAAATCCAAATATACTATATCAATAAATCTCCTTTATCAATTTTGTTGGTAACATATTTTGTTGGTAACATTAAATTTAACACCCTTACTTCAGAATGAACTACCTCACTTTCAGACATGATGTAAAATTATATTACATTGTAGTTACTCATCCTTAAAAGTTTCTTTACAACAAGATTGTCAATTAGCCTTGTTCATTACATAATACTAGATCTGAACTAGTATCCCTGTTGTTAGCTGCTCAACAGATTGCTCTAGAAAACCATCCCTAACACACTTCAGAAACTTGTCCCCCATAGCTTTAGTTCTTAAGTACCCAGTTTATATGTAGCCCCCCCATGATTATTCTGTTGCCCATGCTACATGCTTGTCTCATTTTCTGATTTTCATTCTCCTCACTACAATTATTACTGTTTAATGGCCTATAAATAACTCAAATCAATGGCTGCAGACTCGTGCTTTTCCTGATGAAGGGCTTATGCTCAAAATGTTGATTTTCCTGCTCCTCGGATGCTGCCTGACCTGCTGAGCTTTTCCAGCATGACTCTAATCTTTGTTTCATCCAAATAGATTCCACACCTGGTTCTTCTTATCTGAGATCCTTCCTTACCAATGTACCAATCCCATCCCTTAGTGCAACTGGACTTCCTTCTTCTTCCCTCACCTTCCTAAATGTTAAGTATCATTGAACATTCAATTCCCTGTTCTGGTCACTGTGCAGTCCATTTCTGTAATGGCAATTATCTCATATTTGTACCTTTAGATCGTGAATGCTACATGCTGTAAGTAAAGTGCCATTAATTTTGCCTTTTTTAACTACATTCTGCTTTTTAAGCATTCTAGATGTTAAGTTTTATTAATTCTGTGTTCTAGTTTTCTTAACACCTTTTTGACTTCTTACTTTCAATTTTACAGCCTTCCAATTTAGCTTACTGCTTAGGTTCCTATATCCCTGACAAGCTAGTTTAAACTCACTCCAATAGGACTAACAAAGCTCCCTGTAAGAGTGTCAATCCCAGTCCCAGAAACCTGATGCCCCCTCTCCTGGACCAGCTCTCCAGGAGCATATTCAATCAATTGTTATGACACGGGGTAAACTCTCCTGCTTAATTTAAACCAGCAACACAGAAAAAATTATCCCGTGCAGTAATTTGTGAAAGTTGAGAGGCCAAGAACTACTTAAAGTAAAAATGAACAACTTTATTTCTTGAAGTATAACAGAATGATTAACTAACAACTATTTACAGCTACTTCCTCTAACGTATCTTTTACCTTCCCCTTCTACAATATAAATCTGAAAAAATCCCCAAATTAAGATTTATAAAACAAAACTTATTTCAAAACCAGACAGGTTTTGATTCTTCTCTGTATTCTGGTCTTCTTTTCTTCTTCTTGGGGATTATGCTTCACAGGTTACTGGTCGATAAAGATACCGTTAAGAGAGCTGTTTTTTGGGTAGTCTCTCCATGCTGACTTGGCAGTTCTCCTCCCAACTGTCCGATTTTCTCCAGTCTTATATCCCCAAAGCATCGGATTATGTCATTGGCTTTTAAGATTGTCAGTATATTAAATTGAAACTTGATTGGAGTTTAGTTTTTTGGGGGTATAAATTAAACTGATTGGCCTAATTCAAACCTGTTCTTGTCTCCAGGCAACCAGCTATCCTAGCTACCTCAGTAGCTGGACCACATATTATATTGTATCTTATTAAGAACACTTGGTGCTGTCACTACTAGCTTTTAACTCTCTTAAAGGTACAATACACCCACATCTTCATAACACAATCAATTCACCTGTTCTTGAGCTGACGAGGCAATACATCATCCTGGAGTCCTGTTTACTGTCAAAGAAATGCCATGTTTAATAATTCACAAATGCTGTCAACCTGCTGAGTTTGTCCAGCATTTTCTGTTTTCATTCATTCAAGGATGCCTGAAATAAAGAAGAAATAGTCTCCACTTGTTCATGGAATGTTCATTCTGGTCAAAAGTTGCCAACCGCCCAATTGATACTGAAAACTTACGCTTTATGCATATGATCAATGAAGCTGGTTGGATATTGAATAGACCAATTGTTTAGACCATCATGTATCCTTGCTGTTTTACAATATTGCCATTTTTAACATAGTTTTGATAAGCAAGTACCAAACTACCATTCTTGTGTTATAGGATGAAAAATGTGTTCAATTGTGCAACTGATTTGTCACAGCAATTCAAATATTGAAATGACAATACATTATGAAGAAAAAAAAACAGAGAACTACAGATGCTGGAAACTCAGCAGGGTGAACAAGCAAGAGTTGGACAAATCCAGCAAGCCAGACAGCATCAGGAGGTGGAGAAGTCAGTGTTTTGGGTGTAACCCTTCTTCAGGACTGGGGATGGGTGTAAGGGGAGCTGCAGGTAAAGAGTGATGGGGTAGGGTTTTGGGTGGGGAGAGGGGCAGGATAGTGAGGTAGCGATAGGTGAACACAGGTAGAAGATATGACCTGGTATCTTCTACCTGTGTTGGTCAATGGGAAGAATGAATCCGTTTCGACCAGCCAATCGTACCCTCGACCTGTGTTCACCTATGACTACCTCACCACCCCGCCCCTCTCCCCACCCAAAACCCTCCCCCACGCCTCTTTATCTGCAGCTCCCCTGACACGCACCCCCAATCCTGAGGAAGGATTACACCCGAAACGTTGACTTCTCCACCTCCTGATGTTGCCTGAGTGGAGCCCTAGGTGTCAGGTGGTCTGGAGGAAGAACGCCTCATCTTCCGCCCTGGCACCCTACAATCACATGGGATCAATGTTGATTTCACCAGATTTCTCATCTCCCCTCCTCTCACCTCATCCCAGATCCAACCCTGCAACTCGGCACCACCCTCTTGAACTGTCTCACTTGTCCATCGTCCTTCCCACCTATTTGCTGCACCCTCCACTCTGACCTATCACCACCAGCCCCACCTTCATCTACCTATCACATTCCAAGCTACCTTCCTCTAGCCCCACCCACCCCTCCCATTTATCTCTCAGCCCCCTTGGGCCTCCCCCACATTCCTGATGAAGAGCTTATGCTCGAAATGTCAACTCTTCTGCTCCTCGTTTGCTGCCTGACCAGCTGTGCTTTTTCAGCACCACACTTTTTGAATCTGATCTCCAGCATCTGCAATCCTCAATTTCTCCCTGTACAAAATTATAACATTTTGCTGCTACTGAGACCCTAAAGGTCTAAATAGAGTTAGGATATCTATGAAATATTGTAGATTCTATGTTCCAGCAGTCACAACTCTGTTTGATGAAAGTAAAAATGCAAACATAATTGGAAACATCATGATTTTCTTTTGTTAGATTTTTTTTAGATTAGATTACAGTGTGGAAACAGGCCCTTCGGCCCAACAAGTCCACACCGACCCGCCGAAGCGAAACCCACTCCATACCCCTAACCTAACACTACGGGCAATTTAGTATGGCCAATTCACCTGACCCTACACATCTTTGGACTGTGGGAGGAAACCGGAGCACCCGGAGGAAACCCACGCAGACACGGGGAGAACATGCAAACTGAACCCGGGTCTCTGGCGCTGTGAGGCAGCAGTGCTAACCACTGTGCCACCGTGCCGCCCTAGCTTCTGATTTTAATTGTTTATCGACATTCAGAAGTTGTTCAATATTGATCCTCACAGTATCAATCTACATTTTTAAGATTTGTCAACTTGTGCATTTAATGTCCTGTTCCTGCATTAGAATTTGAATTTTTATCTCGCAAACTTACTTTCATATCTTACATAAATGCTTGTGACACCTAAAAGGTATTTCCAGTTTGCTGAATTCTCTGAATTAGATTTCTGTGTGGTTCACATTTTAATACTTTCATATAAATGCAAATAATTGGGTCACTCCCAGGCCTCTGGCAATGTTGCTGGTTCTTTGGTTGCTAGGAGGACTGTGACAGTTTGTCAGTTTTCTTTTTCTACTTGTAAGGGATCACCAAACCTCCACTTGGTTTATCTTTGTAATAGTATCATTGGAAATTGCGGATAAAGGGAAACGGCAACGAAGCAAAGCTAGAAAATTTTAAAAACAGACAGAACAAGGATCCTTGTATTGTGGAATAACATATGGTACAACCTCATTGTTATCAACCCTTCCTTTGACTAAATCAAATAGCTTGACAAGCTGTTCTCTTAGATTCATTGACATTTTACAGCACCATTGGAGGCCATTTGGTCCAGTATGACTGCACCGGTCAACAAAGATAAGACTAGATTAATGCTGCATTTTCCAGCTTTTAGCCCATAGTCCTGGAGGCCTTTTGTACATACCATCCCAATTATGCCAGTCAATTTCATTAAGAAACGACTTTCAATGCACTGCTTCTTTTGTGAAGTTGCTGGAAAATAACCTGTCGTGAACTTGTTTTGAGCTATTTTGAGTTGGATCAGGATTTTTTTATTTGTTTTTTTTAGTTTGATGTTATATCTATAAGGACAACAATTTCGTATTTTATTCCTTGCACTTAGGGGTCGGAGACTTCTGATATTCTACTTATGGCCTCATATCTCAGGCTGAGAGGGCAAAGAACAAAAGTCAAGCCAAGGCAATGAAAAGCAGGAGTGCTGTGATCATCCAAATACAGTCATAGACAGTGCGGTGACAAAAGATAAAGAGCACAGAGATGTAACGTGGTCCAGTCCAAGAGGTGGGTGCTTGTCATTGAACATGCTGTGTCCTATAGCAGCATTACAAAGACAATTGTCTGTGCAGCTTGAGATATAATATTGAAATGTATTGAAACACAAATCATGTAAGTGGATTGGAGATGTACCATGAGGAGTTTTCAAGGCTCTCACATCGCAGGTGCCAGTGTCTATGGATGGTGATGATATGTGGCTGGTAGCCATCAAGCATATCCTGTGTTGACAGTGTCTGATTTCTAATATAGTGATCCTTGAGAAGAAATAGGAAGCAGAAGTTGCCAGGTACCCACTTTGGTTTCCATTTCAAGGTTTCTCGATGCCTAGGATTTTTGGCTAGTTTAGTAAAATGGATATGTGAATATTATTGAAATGAATTAGTCTATTAACAAGGTAGTTAACAAGCATTAATCCATATCAGTTGGCATCTCACCTCTACCTAGTGAGAACCTTGTCACCTTGCTTGTGAAAAGCATAAAAGAAAATGAAAGTTGCTCACCAAGTTGAGATAGGTCTCACAAAACTATTTACTCAATTCTGCCACACATCTTGACATGGCCCATGTCACTCAAACCTTTATAACATTCTGTCTAGTGTTAACATTTCAAATCGAATATGATATTGAATTGAAAATGTTAACTCTGTTTCTTTCTCCATTGGTGCTTTCTGGGTTTTTTTGCCATTATCTTACAAACTTGATTGAATTACTTGAGGTATTCACTAATTTGATGAATAAAGGTAGGTAACCAAGAGCTTGTCATTAGCTGCTGTCAGCAAACATACCAAATGCATCCATGCCAGATCTCAGGTTAGCTGGTAAGATCAGCTCACCTTGAGCACAAACCTAACCAGAACACCTATGGACAACATCATCCATTCAATGTTCACATACAAACTGTACAATAGACTGTCAGATTCACATGAGATGCTATGGTTTTATGTAACATTGTGTTTGCTCTCAGGTTTTCAAGGTTTTCTGCAGAGTTCATTCCATTTAAACCTGGTCAGTTTAGAAAGACTCTGAGTTTTTCCATGTTTAAGACACTGGGGAGCTGAGATGAAATGCCAAGGACACCATCAAGCTAGTACTGGTCTTGTTGATGTCTGCAGAATTTCTGAAGGAAATGCTGAAGGAATTGTGGGCTGTCATATTGTGAGATCCCTGGAAAAATTAGTGACATCTGTTTGGTACTTCCCCTTGTAAACAAAAGAAAGATGAACTCAATGAAAATCCCTCTTGCTCAGCTCAATATGACTTATTGCACACATTTCAATTAAAACCAGATGTCATGGATTTATATCATCACACCTTTCAATCTGTCATTTTTTCACAGATCCCCTGAAGCTCCAAAATAAACATTCACTGCATAAATCTTACTTATGCTCATTGCCCTTGACTGGAATATGAATAAAATGCATAATTTTGGTTTCTTCTCCAATCTTCACTCTTGCAAAGAAATCCAGCTGGCAGAACTGTTGCAATCCTATCTCTGAACTGATTATGCTTAATTTTCAGAAACAAAACCATCACTTCATAAATTAAATGTTTTAACTAAAAATCCTGCAACTGTTTTTACAATTCTATATATTGCAGCAAAACTCTTTAATAATTTGTAGCTTATTTGAACACAAAGTTGTCACTTAAAAGGCCATTTTAATAACCTTTATATACTAACTGGTCTAGAAGTGGTGGAAATAAAAATCAACATTCATAGCTAAAGTATTGACCAGTCAGCATTTGAACTCCATTTCTTGAAGAGATGACCTGTCCAGAACCTGAGGCATGTAGAACCATTCATCTTCCCAAATTATCGTCATTTAAAGATGCCATCCTTTCTTTTTACTAGCTGTTGTGTGGATCTGAGAGCAAAATGCTATTTTGGCTGAGGGTTTCTGGATTTATTTTAAACCCATGGTAAACTTTTCTAGTATAATAAAGACAATTGAACTTAGTAATTTGTATTGTTGCAAAATGTAATTAGAATACCAGTGAGTTTAAGTGTGAAAAAAGTTTTAGATCAGTTACTTAGCTTACCAGTAGCATTTCCAAGTTAGACAGCTCAGAGAATTTAATGCTGGATGAAGGCACAATCAGATCTAGATTAAAAATCTGTTTCTTCAACAAAAAGGTTCAGGAACTGAATACTGATAAACTGCAATGAGGTGGTGAAAATAAGAGGGTGAGTGTGTAAACATCTCCAAGTTTCAACTTTCACATGTCTCTGTTTTGGATCATTCTTTAAGTTGTTTGATGTTTTCCTTATTGAAGTATGATCATATGCTTGAACATGGACATTTAGTTTTGGGAAAAGAGGCAGACGTGAATGGAGACTACAGAGTGTGATTCAGCAACAGAGAAAAATATCAATAGCAAAATAACAGGAAAGTGCTGAGTTCATTGGCTGATGAACAGCTCTTTAGGGACTATGTTTCAACTTCAGTCATTTTGAAAAAGGGAAATTTCTAAGCTAGCACAGGAGAAGTAAGAATTTATAGTTCCAAGAGAGGGGGTTGATTTGCAGTAAGGATGAGAAATTTCTGCTTGCAAATCATCCCCAGTTTGCAGAAAACAATAAAAAGTAAAGTTGAAGTATAGCTACACAGCCCAATGGTAGTCGTGAATACTTCATGTGTCCTAGACAAGTCCATGTGCAGGAAATGTCATCGACTGCACGTGTTCAGCTCTGGGTTTCAGAGTTCAGGTCATAGAGGTGCATACTCAAGGCGGAAAGCACATTCAGATGGATTAGATTCCCTACAGTATGGAAACAGGCTTTCGGTCCAACAAGTCCACACCGAGTCTGTGAAGAGTAACTCACCCAGACCCCTACCCTACATTTACCCCTGATTAATGCACTTAACACTATGGGAAATTTAGCATGGCCAATTCTCCTGGCCTGCACATCTTTGGATTGTGGGAGGAAAGCAGAACACCCGGAGAAAACCCACGCAGACACGGGGAGAATGTGCAAACTCCACACAGACAGTTGCCCGAGGCTGGAATTGAACGCGGGTCCCTGGCGCTGTGAGGCAACAGTGCTAACCACTGAGCCACTGTGTCCCCAGATGGTCCAATCACAGTTTAGGGGCAAGCAGACCAATAGGGAATGGGGGAACCACCAATCAGTCCAAAAAAAACAGACAAGTCAATAAGGAGTCCCCAGAGTTCCATTCACTAACTGGTTTCCTATTCTGGATAATGGTGTGTGTGATGGTACCTTGAATGAGTGCAACAAGATCCAAGTCCATATCACCACAGGTGACCCAGTTAGATTGGAATGGAAGGAGAAGAGTGAAAGGACAGTGTTGATAGAGGAGTTTAATTAGGAGAGCAGAGAGATGGTATGTTACCTTCCTGGTGAGAATGTTGTGAATGTCTCAGCCAGAACTACTGGCCAGATTAGTAATAACCACATAGGCAGGAAGGGTAATGTGGTGCTGCAATCAGAATTTAGAGAACCAGGTAGAAAATTAGCAAGCAGGATCTCAAAAACACTGATCTATGTGTAAATGAGAACAGGAGGAGAAAAATAAGACAAGTGAATGAGTTGCTGGAAAGATGGTGCAGAAGGGTGAGTTTTAGCTTCCTGGGACATTGAGACGGCCTCTGGGTGAAACACAACTGTACCATCCAGAAGGGATGCAGCTGAACAGAATAGTTCTGAAGAAGTCATGTTGGTCTCAAAATTTAACTGTTTCTTTCTTCACAGTTGCTGCCAGATCTGCTGAGTTTTCAGTATCTCCATTATATAGCTTTTATTAGAGATGTTGGGACTGTTTTGTTGAAAAGAAGAAGGCTAAAAAGATTTCTGACTGATGTTTTCAAAATCATGAGAGAAAAGGATATCTCAGAGAGGGTGCAGAATGTTCTCAAGGGGAAGAGGGGCCAGCAGGAGGTAATTGTACACATTGGAACCAATGACATAGGAAGGGAAAAGGTTGAGATTCTGAATGGAGATTATAGAGAGTTAGGCAGGAATTTAAAAAGGAGGTCCTTGAGAGTAGTAATATCTGGATTACTCCTGGTGATACAAGCTAGTGAGGGGAGGAATAGGAGGATAGAGCAGATGAATGCATGGCTGAGGATCTGGTGTAAGGGAGAAGAATTCACACTTTTGAATCATTGGAAGGTGTTTTGGGGTAGAAGTGACCTGTACAAAAAGGACGGATTGCACCTAAATTGGAAGGGGACTCATATACTGGCAGGGAGATTTGCTAGAACTGCTAGGGAGCATTTGAACTAGTAAGGTGAGGGGGGTGGAACCCAGGGTAATAGTGTGGAAAGATTTCAATCTGAGACTAGTACAGTTGAGAACAAAGGCGAGTCAAACAGTCAGGGCAGGCAGGGACATAGCAGAGAACAAGGTAGGACTGATGAATTAAACTGCATTTATTCAATGCAAGAGGCCTAACAGGGAAGGCAGATGAACTCAGAGCATGGTTAGGACCATGAGCCTGGGATATCATAGCAATTACAGAAACATGGCTCAGGGATGGACAGGACTGGCAGCTTAATGTTCCAGGATACAAATTCTACAGAAAGGACAGAAAGGGAGGGGGAGTGGTATTTTGATAAGGGATAGCATTACACCTGTACTGAAGGAGGATATTCCCGGAAATATATCCAGGGAACTTATTTGGGTGGAAGTGCGAAATAAGGAAGGGATGATCACCTTATTGGGATTGGATTATAGACCCCCTAATAATCAGAGGGAAATTGAGAAACAAATTTGTAAGGAGATCTCAGTTATCAGTAAGAATAATAGGGTGGTTATGGTAGGGGATTTTAACTTTCCAAACATAGATGGGACTGCCATGGTGTTAAGGATTAAGATGGAGAGGAATTTGTGACGTGTGTACAAGAACATTTTCTGATTCAGTATGTGGATGCACCTATTAGAGAAGGTGCAAAACTTGACCTACTCCTGGGAAATAACGCAGGGCAGGTGACTGAGGTCTCAGTGGGGGAGCACTTTGTGGCTAGCGACCATAATTTTATTAGTTTTAAAATAGTAATGAAAAAGAATAGACCAGATCTAAAAGTTGAAGTTCTAAATTGGAGGAAGGCCATTTTAGACGGTATTAGGCAAGAACTTTCAAAAGCTGTTTGGGGGCAGATGTTCACAGGTAATGGGACAGCTGGAAAATGGGAAGAGTTCAGAAATGAGATAATGAGAGTCCAGAGAAACTATATTCCTGTTAGGGTGAAAGGAAAGGCTGGTAGGTAAAGGGAATGCTGGATGACTACAGAAATTGGGGGTTTGGTTAAGAAAAAGAAGGAAGCAGATGTCAGGATTCAGGTATAGACAGGATAGATTGAGTGAATCCTTAAAAGAGTATAAAGGCAGTAGGAGTATATTTAAGAGAGAAATCAGGAGGGCAAAAAGGGACATGAGATAGCTTTGGCAAATAGAGTTAAGGAGAATCCAAAGGATTTTTACAAATTTATTAAGGACAAAAGGATAACTAGGGAGGAAATAGGGCCCCACAAAGATCAGCAAAGTGGCCTTTGTGTGGAGCCGCAGGCGATGGGGCAGATACTAAACAAGTATTTGTATCAGTATTTACTGTGGAAAAGAACATGGAAGATATAGAATGTAGGGAAATAGATGGTGACATTTTGAAAAATGCTTATATTACAGAGGAGGAAGTGCTGGACATCTTGAAATGCATAAAAGTGGATAAATCCCCAGAACCTGATCAGGTGCACCTTGGACCTCTGCGGGAAGCTAGGGAAGTGATTGCTGGGCCACTTACTGAGATATTTGTATCCTCGATAGTCACAGGTGAGGTGCCGTAAGACTGGAGGTTGGCTGACGTGGTGCCACTGTTTAACAAAGGTGGTAAGGACAAGCCAGGGAACTATACAGCAGTGAGCCTGACGTTGGTGATGGGTAAGTTGTTGGAGGGAATCCTGAGGGTCAGGATGTACATGTATTTGGAAAGGCAAGGACTGATTATGGATAGTCAACATAGCTTTATGCATGGGAAACTATGTCTGACAAACTTGATTGAGTTTTCTGAAGAAGTAACAAAGAGGATTGATGAGAACAGAGTGGTAGATGTGATCTATATAGACTTCAGTAAGGTATTCGGCAAGATTCCCCATGGGAGATCTCATGGAATACAGGGGGATCTTGCCATTTGGATACAGAGGGTGGTTCAAAGGTAGAAGACAGAGGGTGGTGGTGGAGGTTTGTTTTTCAAACTGGAGGGCTGTGACCAGTGGAGTGCCACAAGGATCGGTGCTGGGTCCACTACTTTTCATAAATAATATAAATGATTTGGATGTGAGCATAAGAGGTATAGTTAGTAAGTTTGCTGATGACACCAAAATTGGAGGTGCAGTGGACAGCGAAGGAGGTTACCTCACATTACAACGGGATCTTGATCAGATGGGCCAATGGACTGAGAAGTGGCAGATGGAGTTTAATGCAGATAAATGTGAGGTGCTGCATTTTGTGAAAGCAAATCTTAGCAGGACTTATACACTTAATGGTAAGGTCCGAGGGAATGTTGCTGAACAAAGAGACCTTGGAGTGCAGGTTCATAGCTCCTTGAAAGTGGAGTCAAAGGTGGGTAGGATAGTGCAGAAGGTATTTGGTATGCTTTCCTTTATTGGTCAGAGTATTGAGTACAGGAGTTGGGAGGTCATGTTGTGGCTGTACAGGACTTTGGCTACTGTTAGAATATTGCGAGCAATTCTGGTCTCCTTCCTGTCGGAAAGGGTTCAGAAAAGATTTACAAGGATGTTGCCAGGGTTGGAGGATTTGAGCTATAGGAAGAGGTTGAATAGGCCAGAGCTGTTTTCCCTGGAGTGTCGGAGGCTGAAGTGTTACCTTATAGAGGTTTATAAAATCATGAGGGGCATGGATAGGATAAATAGACAAAGTATTTTCCCGGGGGTGGGGGAGTCCAGAATTAGAGGTTTAGGGTGAGAGTGGAAAAATATAAGAGACCTAAGGGGCAGCCTTTTCATTCAGTGGGTGGCACGTGTATGGAATGAGCTGTCAGAGGAAGTGGTGGAGGCTAGTACAATTGCAACATTTAAAACGGATCTAGATGGGTATATGAATAGGAAGGATTTTGAGGGATATGGGCCAGGTGTTGGCAAGTGGGACTAGATTGGGTTGGGATATCTGGTCGGCATGGACGAGTTGGACCGAAGGGTCTGTTTTCATGCTGTACATCTCTAGGACTCTATCTGGGCAGGGGAGATAGTGAGAAATTGAAAAATTGTAAGAGGATCAAAAACCAAAGGGCATTTTTTTTTAAGAAAGGAAGTAAATACAAGGCTGAAATAATGTTATTGATAAAGACAGGAGAAAGTGAGGACTGCAGATGCTGAAGATCAGAGCTGAAAATGTGTTGCTGGAAAAGCGCAGCAGGTCAGGCAGAATCCAAGGAACAGGAGAATCGACGTTTCGGGCATAAGCCCTTCTTCAGGAATTTCCTGAAGAAGGGCTTATGCCCAAAACGTCGATTCTCCTGTTCCTTGGATGCTGCCTGACCTGCTGCGCTTTTCCAGCAACACATTTTCAGTATTGATAAAGACAGTAGAGTTTGGAATACACTGCGTGGAAGTGTATAAGAGGTATGTTAAATTGAAGCAGTAAAGAGGGTTTTAGATGATTATTTAAATAAAAACGATGTGCAGAGTTGTCGGGAATGAAGGCAGGAGATTTGTACGAAGTCAAAATACTCAGAGAGCCAGTGCAGACCCAATGGGCCAAATGATCTTCTGCTCCTTAACAAGTCTGTTACTCTGTTAATTAATTGATTGTGAAACAATTAATTACATGCTTTTATTATTTGGGACAGTTTGAGCAGTAGTCTGGCTGAAGCTTGAAAAAGATATTGACAGAATCTTTTTGGTAGCTTTGATGAATATCAGTTACTAAGAAATGAATGACCTTTGTCAGAAAGAAATGTGGACCCAAAGGTTCACCTGAAACCTATTATTAAAAAGGACTTTCGATGGAGGGAACTTTATTAACTAGAAAAGCTAGAGATGTACGATTGGTCAGCCAGCATCTAAAACAGAAAGACTAATCTTTGTAGATTTCAGCATAAATAGTAGCACCAGGCTGTGCATATCCAACATTTTTAGACTTAGTTTCAATTTATAATCTCTTATATTTATCATTACATTTGATGAAATAGTAATGCTATTTAGTTTTAATGTCAGATATTTCAATGTATAATTAATCGCTGTGAGATTTACAATTCCAAGATTTAACTTTTTGTTGACAGAAACTTAAGATTATTCCTCTCTTCTCTAATTTTTAGGCTTTAAATGGATACCTAGGACATTGCCCATTTAACTTTTAACATCAGTTTTTTAGAGATGTGCAATACCTGTCATGTGATGTCTCCTTGTGTTATTATACCCTGCTAATTATGGGATATGCCTGGCCTATAATTAATGCCTCCCCCACAATATAGTTAAGACTTAAAGAAAAAAAAGCATCCTTCACATCCTCAGGCTGTCCCAAAGCACTTTATAATCACTGAAGTATTGTTTGAAGTGTTGCAATGTGGCAATAAATTGCATACAGCAAGGATGTACAAACAGCATTGAGATAACAAGACAAGCTATTTCAACATGAGTTTGACTGAGCAATATGGCTAAGCACCCATGAATGTAACTAACCTCCTTTTCTTCAAATAGTGATAATATCTTTTATGTTTGCCTGGAAAGCCAAACAGACTTTACCTTAACATATCTTATGAAAAATGGCAGACGGTGGCATGGTTGCTCAGTGGTTAGCACTGCAGCCTCAAAGAGCCATGGACTTGGGTTCAAATCCAGCCTCAGGTACCTGTTCTGTATATAGTTTGTACATTCTTCCCACGTCTGGGTGGGTTTCCTCCGGGTGCTCAGGTTTCCTTCCACTGTCCAGAAGTGTTCAGGTTAATTGGATTGGTCGTGCTGAATTGCCTATAGTGTCCAGGGATGTGTAGGCTAGATAGATTAGCTATGGGAGACTCAGGGATAAGGGGATGGTGTTTGGAGCGTTGATGCAGACTTGGGCTAAATGGCCTCTTGCTGCACTGTAGGGATTCTATGATTCTAATATGGGATGGTAAGTGTGGCTCAAGGTAGTGAGAAATTATTAATTGAGAAACGAACACTTTCATGAAACAATCAGGACAGAGAAAAACAGTGGTATCTATCACTGGATTAAAATAAAGAACTGTGGATCCTGGAGATCTAAGACAAAAAATATCTTTTGATGAAAATCACTGAACTCTGAATGTTAGCTCTGCTTTCTCCCTGCAGATGCTGCCAGACCTGAGTTTTTCCAGCAATTTCTATGTTTTGTACTTATCAGTGGGATTGGTACTGAAAGCAAAGATTTGTACAGAATTTGGAGTTATAAAGTTCAGGCTTGAGTTCCTTTTGCATTATAAGGATAATTGAAGTCTAGGGAGAAAAGTACACAACAGGAATATCCACTCAGTGGATAATGGTGCAGGAGAATTAAAGAAACCTTTAAGTCCAGTATTTTGTGAAATATGTTAATTTTCTTCAAGTGCAGCATGAGCTACAGCATTCACTGCATGAAACTATGACCAAGTGAGTCAATTTCTTGAGCAAGTTGCATGATGTGACCTTGGATCGGTCTGTGTGGGGTAGACAGGAGTTATTAGAGTTTGAGACTGAGTAGTCAAGGAATCCATTCGATCACTTCTGCACTTTAAAATCCTTAATATTGAAAGATCAACATTACAAATGTTGATGTTGATATTAAAAATGAGATATATACCCTTGTAAATCATGGATCGTGGAATATGTTTTATGATGTGGGTCAGTACTCATAGCCTAGAATAAGGATTTGTAATTTCCAAATCAGTTACGAGATGTCTAATTTCTTCTCTCATGAATTGAGGGCCACTGTCATTCAGTACAATATCGTAACAGCCATACCGTATTTTCAGGTATTCTACAATCTCACTAGTAATCATTGACGTCTGCTGGCCCAATTCTCAGTAGTCAGCATACTAGTCAATGGTGACAACACAATCAGTTCCTGTGAGAGCATATAAATCTACATCAAGTCTCATCCGTTCTGTCTGGGATGTTATGCATCATGAGTGGCTCATTAACTTACTTAATTTGGCATTCACACAAACCCCACCCTGACGGTAGTGCTTAATCTATTGCTCATATTTGGCCAATAGTGCACCTCTTCTATTTTCCTCAGTGTAGATCAATTCCTTGGTAACTTGTATTGGTGTGTTTCAGCATCTTTCTCATCTCCTTAAGGATAATTACTCTAATCTCTTTGTACAACATGCCACCTTGAGCTAAGATTTCATCTCTGTCTGACCAATACTTTCCTAATGTGTTCTTAATGCATTTTCTCAATGTTTGTATTGTGTTGTTCACTTTCCGTTAAAATCCTAGCTGCAAATAAAACTCATTGCCTTCACTGCATGAGGGTTGTTCCTGCCTATTCGGTATTGCACTGCAAAATGACTTTATCGTGGACGACGTAGTACCTCAGCACTCATGGTATTCCCACTGAGACAGAAAAAGTTCCAGTTCTGTCTCATATCACTTTTCATTGCCAGAACATCAGGAACTGGAAAATTCACACCAATTCCGCCTCACCCAGTAGATCAAAGTCACAATCTGCTGTTCCAACTCCTTCTTGCTATTTTTTACAATAACTGGCTCTCTGTAGCTCTGAAAATCCATACAATTTCAGCTGCTTACTTCTAAAACTAGGGGCTGAATCTTACACTTTTTTAGCTAAGTGTCAGTTTTATCGGGTTGCATAGAGGGTTTCTCTTTGTGAGGCCTAATGAGGTTTCTTTCTGCACCTTTACCTCACCTCCATGGCACCCTCTCATCCAATTCTAGCTCAATTCTACTAATTGATGTACTCAGAACAAATTACCACTACTGGGTTACCCAAGAATGGACCACAATCCTTGGCATTGACACAATGTTTATAAGTGCATCCAGTCAATCTAAGCACTGTTTGTCCAGCACTGCCCTACATGGTTGCTGACATATGTCTTGCACTTGGCAGAGAAGGAAAAATTTGTGCACCACTTTGTGGGCAGTGATCTGGAGTTGTGATGGATGGAATGGTATGCAGACACTCATTACTGTTCAGGGAAAATCTCACCTCAATGCCCAGAAGTTTGTTAAAGGATGCAGTAGTTGTTCCCAACATTGAGATAGGCCTCACAAGACTTCTGATGTGATTCTGCCACATTCTCGCCACAACCAATGTTGTTCAGGCCCCCATAAGATTCAACTCTGTGTCTCACATGAAGCTTTTAATGGCTTCTTTTGCTAAACTGAATACAAGACTGTGGGAAGTCATAGTTACTGCACTTACAAATGCATTCTCCACACATATGTTAGCTGTGGTTAACTTGATTTTGGCTAACCCAATCAGCAAACAGCCAGGACCGACCACCTGCAGATTAACAAAGAGTAATTTAGAATCAACATTTTTTTTCACCAACAAATTTCATATAAACTTACAGGTATAAGTGTCATTGCAAAGATTTGTTACGTCACCAAGTGTCAGGACCCATGATTTTAGATTGTCCTGTTTGCCATACCTAGCAGAGGGAGAAAGAAATAAAAATCTCTCAGATTCGATCTCTGCCTTCACATATTTCCTCAGTACACAGGACTTCAATTTTAGTATCATAGAATGGTTAGAGCGCAAGACCCTATTCAACTCATCAAATCTGTGTTCTCTTTATGCGACAGCAATGTAGTTAGCCCCATTTTCTGATCTTTCATCACAATCCTGCAAATCCTTTATTCCCTTCAAGCACTTATCTAATTCCATTTTGAGGGCAAGGATTGAATCAGTCTCTACCACTTTTCTAGGCACTGCAATAGACTTGCTTTGAGAAAAAAACATATTTAACACCTATTCAAAGGAGTATTAAAAGGAGGAAGTTGCATAAAGTAGCAAGCAATAGCTAAAATGTGCCCCTGGGATGGTAGAAGTAGTAAAATAAATGCATACAATAGTATGTTGCTTGTTCCATGTGCCATAAGCATACCCATGTGGTAATTGAGGAGAATGATATTTGGCTTCCATTTCTGTTTCTATTACATTGTGTGTGTTCATTTGAGATGGCAGCGCTGAAGAGTAATAGCACAGGTTTCTCTTAATGATTCATAATGTAAACTTAAAATGTTATGTACTCAGGATCAATATGTCACGAAGAGGACTGCAAACATTTACTTTCTGTTATTGTGGAATGATTAAGTTTGACTTCTTTCATACATTACAAATTAAAATTGTGAAAAGGATGTCGTTACTACTTGCATTTATAAGTTTTGGGACGTCAGAAGGACAAATTCTGAAAGAGCCAGGGCCTTAGATATTAGGTTTGTTTAAAGCTTCATAATTCCAGGTAATAAATAAACAAAAATAATTATATAGTTACAATTATTGTGAATATATGTGATATTCCAATATCATCAATTAGACATAAAATCATAAACAGTCAGAAGCCTAGAGCAGATTCATAGCAATCTGAAAAAATAAGTTATCATCTTTGCTGGAGATTCTTCATCAGAGATAATCCAATACTCTAATATATCAATGATGAGAGATAAACCCTAAATTTCCAGAAATTCCTCCTTTTATTTCAGATTTGCAACATTTCATTTGTTTTAAACTTCTCAACACTTCAGGGCATTTCCTATACCTTGCAGGGTGAAATCTTGGTACACTAGTTCCTCTTGTGTCTAAAATATCATTTAAGCTCATGTTTTAAGAAGCTTTCTGTTAATTTTGTACTTACAATTGGTGACAAAACGAGTGTAATAAAGAATGTGCCTGCATATGATTAGGTACAGATTGCATGAAAGATTTGAATTTTTGTCATTTTTCATTACAACATTGTAAAAGTTACAGAAACTACATTTTATTGATCTCCTGTGACATGGCTCAGGTGTAATTTTATATCTAAAAACAGCTGGTGTATTAAAATTTTCATGCTGGTGTTCCTGATTTCCTGTCATAACAAAAGAGGAAACCCTGGAGCAATGGGGGAATTGTATGGTTTTTGCCAAATGTTACACAGTAGGTTAAGAAACCCCCAGGATATTCAAGTCTATGACGTTTAACTACTAACATTTTACTCTGATTCATTCAAGGCCAGGGACAAGTACAATATTTGGTAAAATGGATATATTCCAAATTCAATTAGTCACTCATTGTTGATGGAAATTTTGGTGTATGAGCAGTTGTTTGCAAATTTCCAAATCCTAGCTTTGACGAGAGTCCAGATTATCACAAAGCAGTAGGAATGCATTTTAAAAAAAATATTTTGACACTGGAGACACATTCTCTGAACTTTGATGAACATACTAAGTGCAATGGGTGAAAATTTGCCATTTGCAAGGAAAATGTTTTGTTGCTTGAAATTCATGGCACCCACTCATAAAGGGCTCAGAACAAACTTGCTCATACCATTTTCCACTTTTCACCAAATTAGTTATGGACTGTGATGTTAAGTGACTTTTTTGGAGAAATGAGCAACAGCAGAGGTGGAAGTGCTAGCCACTAGTGAGGCCTTCAGAAAATTTGCCTCCAATGCCATGTTTAAAGCTCAGCTGCACATCATTTCAGACCCAGCAAGCCAGGAACTGGCCCTCAAACTCTGGCACATGATCATTATCTGAAGATATGGCCCAGAAGAAAGCAAACCATCTTCCCCACTATATGGACAGGGGCCTGGAAATGTTGATAGCCAGGGTGGTGGAGAGGAGGCAGTCCTTTTTCTTCCGGCAATCATCACAGGAGGTGCCACTATCAGACAGCCAGCCTGAACATAGACTGTAGCCAGTGTCAGTGCTGTATCCCTGTGTAACGGAACACCCAGAAACAAGGTCAATGATCTTCTGCTCCCCACAAAGTTAGGTCCCTCCATCTTCTTTCTATTACCTCACTCTCATAGAGCCAGCTACTGAACATTTAGAAGATACATTAGCAAAGCCCACACCAGCAACCTCCACCAAGCCAAAGACTTTCACCTCCGTAAGGAGTCTACCCAGGTCAGACTCGGGAGTACAATCTGATGCATACACCTCCAGGAGAAAATTACTGCAGGTGCTGCAGAACTCTGATGAAGAATCATCTAGACTCAAAACATTAACTTGCTCTCTCTCCATGGATGCTGCCTGACCTGCTTTGATTTCAAGCATTTTTTGCTTTGTGTACGCCTCTAAAATTTCTCCATAGAGAATCAAGGAAGAATTGCACAAGGACTCCAACACAGAGAGAACTGTTGGAGGCCAGGCACCTGCTCAGCTCCAGGCCCCTGGTCTTGGGCATGATTGAATTTGTCAAATTGCAGAGACATGCACAAGAACATCAGGCAGGTTTGTCACAGGGATTGGGTAAGCTGGATCAAAGAATGGACATATCAATCAATGTTATCTAGGCTATGCTGGCTCCAGTATGCAGGCAATCAGCTGTCTCTGTGGACAGCTTGGTGACTGCATTAGGGAACCTGATCCAACACCTTCAGTTTTTGCTGGATATTCACACAGAGCCTGTATGGCTATTGCAATTGGTACAATAGATGCTCAGCATCAATGGCAAATCTGGAAGAGACAGTAGACCTTGATCTCACTCCAGGTGCCACTTCTTCTTAGGGAGATAAACTGGTGCCAGCAAGGCAAACACAAGAATGAGGGGCAAGAGACGACTCCCCCACAGAAGCTTCTTCTCATGACAATCCAGAGGAGCCAGGCTCCTCCATCTTCCCCTTGCCTGGGATTCCAAAGCATGTAGCACCTCAAGTCGAGGAGGGTAAATCTGCATCTAGACAGGAGACTCTCAGTAGGCCTGTCCCTTTAAGGTGATAAGGTAGCAGAGGGAATCTGCCCAAGTCTTTCAAGCTAACTACAAAGCAGGCTCCCTCCTTTCTAGCTGTGGAAGTCAGGAGTGCACTTAGGTATAGTGGAAGGAAGAGGAAGAAGTAAACAAAATGAAAGCACATAGATGGCGAGGTTGGAACACAATAAACTTTTTTGTCTGTAAAATATGCTAACACTGTGAAAATGTCTACTGTTGTATAATATTTACTGTTATCTTATTAAGCCACACCCATGCGAGAGATAAACAGCTCGTCAAATATGCCAAAGACACAGTCATTTGTAATGTCCAAGCATTGTCCATCTCTCACAAGCAACTAACTCCTTGACTGCAGATAGTCTCAGATGTCAGGAATACTACAGCTACAATATTGAGGATGACAGCAACTTTAATGTGGACAAGACTGAAGCTGAAAGCAATGAGCAGGGAATGTGCTCAGCCATGGCCTCTGATCATCATTCTACAGTTAAACACAAATTATGAGTGAGAGTGATGATTACACTCATCATTTCAGGGAAAGGTTTATTTTATGTATCATCTTTTTAAGAGATTTCACTGCCATTCAAGGCTGGGAGATGCTCACATGACAATTGACCATTATTGTGCATTAGTTTGCTGAGAATCACTGCACAAATTGTCTTTCATACATTTAGGGCTGTCTTAGAGGATGCTTGAGCATTTCACCATAACATAGCAGTCTACATACACTCTGAAACATGAAATGTTACTGATGATGGGTCAAGAGGGGTTTCCTCTGGCTTTCTCTCAACCTACTCGCTATCACAAGGTATTTTACTACACAACATTTGGAGGTGATATCCTCACTATGCCTTAAGAGCTACACAACCTTAGCACTGTCTCACTGACTGTTGCTGATTTCCCTAAAGGTCAGCAGGACTTGTTATGTGTGAATACTTTCACGTGGGATAGCCCAAAGTTATCAAGTGTACAATGTCATGGATAACCAGACATTTATTCAGCAACACAAAAGATCAAAACCAAAAACAACAAGTTACACGTGTCCTTTACACTAAGCAAGGACTGCTTCTCTCACTGACCGTAGTACCCCTTCACCTCATTGAGGACAGCTCCCATGACTTTCACAAATGACCTTTTGCCTAATGCACATACAGTGTGCTTGCTGTGTAAGCTGCTGGTCTGATGTTAACAATATGTTGCCGATATCTATCTCTGTCTGATTGATAGATTGACTGTTCGATGCTTCTCAGCATCACGAGCTGCTTCCTTCGCCATTGTGCTAATAGGTAATGCACACCAACAACGCTGGCAGCCTCTAACTGAGCACTCAAGGTCCTGTCTGATAAGAAAGCAATGTCACCTACACAAAGGTTAGCAGCCCCTTAACTCTGTGCTGAAGTCAGTAAATATGTGCTAAAAAAGCAATGGGAAGAATATAGCGAGTAGGAGCTTCTAATTAAGCATTATAGTGAGGGTGTACCAGGAAAGGAGATGTGAGTGTCCAGATAGGCACAAAACCATCCTGGATAAATGAGATGCATATACATCCTTGTTCGCAAAGTTTCCTGTCAAAGTCATGGGTGCCCCTGAGCCCCTTAGTAAAGTGTTAAATGCTGAAGTATTGTCTGAGTTGGTTGAAGAGCAAACATGATGAGATAGTGAGGGTGGTGGTTTGCTGTTGCTAACTTGTGTGGATGAAGAATTAAGAAGGATGATGGGTATGGAGTATGTGGGAATATTCTGAAGAAATAGTTACAGGATAATTGGTCAAACATCTACAGTTACTGAGCCGATTTACATGTCGAAAATTTCACCTCGTTTCTCAGTGGAGGAGAGGAGAATTGCAAGTCGCCTTTCAATAAGACAAGTTGGGGCCACAATAAGATGCAATGAAATGAAAATAAGACAGTCACCACTCAATAGCAAAGCTTTGAAGTCACTATTTAAGACTCAAATGAAAAATAGGAAAATTTTTCTCAACGTCAAAAATCTGATGCTATAATTGTCACTGAATTTTCCTCCCTTTCTTGTCATTATTCACACAACACTAGTACAAGGAAAATTGTACACAATACTTGTAAGCAATGTGGATAAATTGGCTTCACATAATAGACAAATAAAAAGCAGTTGGCTGTAGCAGAAACAAAATCAAATAAAACTCAGAATATTGATTCAAAATAATTTGAGTAAGTTTCTGTTCTGTGTATATTGTACAAGAAAATAATATTCCACTAAGATTACACTGCTTCTGACTAAATGTTCTTTTAAAAGTAAACTTTTACTTTTTATAGAAGTCTCAAAATGTCCAAGTAATGGCAAATTATCAGATATCTAGTACAAATAAGCCTCCATGATAAGCTAAGTTAGCAGTATAACAGATATTCTGTTATTGGTGACATATGCAAGTGAAATCTGAGTAGCAGGAATGCATCTAGGACTCCTCTGACAGTGTATTCTTTAAACTGAGACATTACTTTTATTTAATCATTCAAAGCATGTGGGTATCACTAAGAGCAACATTTATTGTCCATCTCCAGTTGTCCTTAAGAAGGTGGTACTAAGTTGTCACAGTGGTACTTAAGAATATTTGTGAACCAGATGAGCTTCTACCACAGTTTGGTAATGTCACCAATTCTGATACTGTTTATTTTCATTCCAGAGTTTATTTATTCTCAAAATAGCCCATCTGCTAAAATGGAATTTGCACTCATGCCTCCGGATTATCAGAATTCTGGACTACTCATGATGTAACTACAATGTTGCTATATCCTGTGGGAATGGTTGCAAAGGTAAGTCACACCATTGGGAGGGAACCATTATTGTACGAGTCAGAACAGTCTACTTCTGGACACGTTCTAACAATCAGACCTAGAGTGAGAGGAGGAAAGCTAACAAGAGAAGAAAATACAATTTAAAAGGAATAGTAGAAATTCCAAAGAGGAAGGTCTAAACAGAAAAAGATCAATAAAACCCTGGCTGTGCATGTAACAGTCAAGTGTGTGGTACTGGTAAAGCACAGTAGGTCAGGCAGCATCTGAGGAGCAGGAAAATCGACGTTTCGGGCAAAAACTCTTCATCAGGAATCTTATGCTCGAAACGTCGATTCTCCTGCTCCTCGGATGCTGCCTGACCTGCTGTGCTTTTCCAGCACCACACTCTGGACTCTAATCTCTAGCATCTGCAGTACTCACTTTTGCCTGTGTTTATAACATTCTGATGACATATTTTCATACAACATTCAGAACAGAGAAAAGAATACAATGGAATAATTTTATTCTAAAAACAATCTGCTATTTAAAAAACAAGGACATTTGTTTAAAAGACTATAATTTGCAGGTGCCAGTGTTGGACTGGGGTAAACAGAGTCAGAAGTCACATGACACCAGGTTATTTTAAACATAGAAGAGTACAGTACAGTACAGGCCCTTTGGCCCTCGATGCTGTGACAACCTTTTATCCTACTCTAAGCTCAAACTAACTTACATATCCTTCATTTTACTATCATCCATGTGCTTATCCAAGTGTCACTTAAGTGTCCCTGATGTATCTGACTCTACCACTACCGCAGGCAGTGCATTCCACGCACCCACCACTCTCTGTGTAAAGAACCTATCTAAACCGTCCTCCAATCACCCTAAAATTATGCCCCCTCATTTCCACACTTGAGAAAAGTCTCTGGCTATCCTCTCTATCTATGCCTTTCATCATCTTGTACAACTCTACTAAGTCACCTCTCATCCTTCTTCACTCCAATGAGAAAAGCCCTCGCTTCTTCAACCTTTCTTCTTAAGACCTCTCCTCCAGTCCAGGCAGCATCCTGGTAAATCTCCTCTGCATCCTCTCTAAAACTTCCACATCCTTCCTATGATGAGGCGACTAGAGCTGAACACAATATTCCAAGTGTGGTCTAACCAGGGCTTTAAGAGAGCTGCAGCATCCCCTCGCTACTTTTAAACTTAATCCCCCTGCTAATGAAAGCCAACACACCAAATGCTTTCTTAACAACCTTATCAACTTTAGTTGCAACTTTGAGGGATCAATGGATGTGGAATCCAAGATCCCTCTGTTCCTCCACACTGTCAAGAATCCTGTCTTTAGCCCTGTAATCTGCATTCAAAGTCGACCATCCAAAATGAATCACTTCACACTTTTCCAGGTTGAACTCCATCTGCCACTTCTCAGCCCAGCACTGTGTTCTATCAATGTCCCATTGCAATCAACAACAGACCTCCACACTATCCACAACTCCAGCAACCTTCTCATCATCAGCAAACTTACTAACCCACCCTTCCACTTCTTCATGTAAGTCATTTACAAAAATCAAGAAGAGCAGAGATCCCAGAACAGATGTCTGCGGAACACTACTGGTCACTGAGCTCCAGATTGAATATTCTCCATCAACTACTACCCTCTTTCTTCTATGGGCCAGTCAGTTCAGTATCCAGACAGCCAAATTTCCCTTTATTCAATGCCTTCTTACTTTCTGAATGAGCCAGCCATGGGAAACCTGATCAAATGCCTTGCTAAAGAAAATATACACCACATCCACTGCTCTGCCTTCATCAATGTATTTGTCACATCTTCAAAGAATTCAATGAGGCTTGTGAGGTATGAACTGCCCCTCACAAAGCCATACTGACTATCTCTAATCAAGCTATGCTTCTCTAAATAATCATAAATCTTATCTCTTAGAATCCTCTCCAATAATTTTCCCACCACTGAAGTAAGCCTGATTGATCTTTAATTCCAAGAGCTATCCTTATTCCCTTTCTTGAACAAGGGAATAACATTTGCCACCCTTCAATCATCTGGTATTACTTCAATGTACAGTCAGGACGCAAAGATCATTGACAATGTCACAACAATCTCTTCCCTCACTTTCTGTAGGAACCTTGGTTATATCCCATCTGGCCCAGGGGACGTATCTATCCAAATGTTTTTCAAAATTTCCAGCACATCCTCCTTCTTAACATCAATCTGTTTGAGCGTATCAGCCTGTTTCACATGTTCTCACAGACGACAGGGTCCCTCTCAGTAGTGAATACTGAAGCAAAATATTCATTAAGGATCTTATCTATTTCCTCTGATTCCAGGCACAAGTTCCCTCCACTATCTCTGATCAGCCCTAACCTCACTCTGGCCATCCTCTTCTTCCTCACATAAGTGTAGAATGTCTTAGTTCTCCTTAATCCTACCCGCTAAGGCATTTTCATGCCCCCTTCTAGCTCTTCTAAATCCATGCTTCAGTTCCTTCCTGGCTACCATGTAACACTTTAGAGCCCTGTCTGATCCTTGTTTCCTCAAACTTAAGTAAGCTTCCTTCTTCATCTTGACTAGATATTCCACATCTCCTGTCATCCAAGGTTCCTTCACACTACCATCTCTTCCTTGCTTCAGTGGGACAAACGTATTCAGGACTCACAGCAAGTGCTCCCTAAACATACAATCTCTCCATTTTTCTCGTCGTACATTTTAAGAATATTTGTTCCCGATTTATGCTCCACAGTTCCTGCCTAAGAGCATTCTAATTCCCCCTCCCCCAATTAAATACCTTCCCATACCGTTAACTCCTATCCCTCTCATTGACTGGAGTAAAAGGTAAGGGAGCTATAATCACAGTCATTGAAATGATCTTCCAGTGAGAGATCTGACACCTGACGTGATTCATTGCCAAGCACCAAATCCAATATGGCCTCCCCTCTAGTCAGCCTATCTGCATATTGAGTTTGGAATCCTTCCTGGACACACCTGACAAAGTCTGATCCCTCCAAACTATTTGTACTAAGGAGGTTCTGATCAATATTAGGGAAATTGAAGTCACCCATGACAGTATAGTCATAGAGATTTACAGCACGGAAACAGACCCTTCATTGTAATTCATCCATGCCGACCAGATATCCTAACCTAACCTAATCCCATCTGCCAGCACTTGGCCCATATCCCTCTAAATGTGGCCCATCTCCCATCCACCGCCTCCAACCTCATAGTCCCACTACCCCGCACCGCCCGTTTCTACCTCCTGCCCAAAATCCACAAACCTGACTGTCCCGGCCAACCTATTGTCTCAGCCTGCTCCTGCCCCACCGAACTCATCTCTGCATACCTCGACACGGTCCTGTCCCCCTTAGTCCAACAACTCCCCACCTACATTCGGGACACCACCCACGCCCTCCACCTCCTCCATGATTTTCGCTTCCCCGGTCCCCAACGCCTTATCTTCCATTTCTATCTCGGGTGACCGAATCAACACAGACATCTACTACACCTCCTCCCACTCTACCCCCTGTAAAAACGCCATCCCATATTCCCAATTCCTTCGTCTCCGCCGCATCTGCTCCCAGGAGGACCAGTTCCAAAACCGTACAACCCAGATGGCCTCCTTCTTCAAGGACCGCAATTTCCCGCCATACGTAGTCGACAATGCCCTCCACCGCATCTCTTCCACTTCCCGCTCCTCCGCCATTGAGCCCCACCCCTCCAACCGCCACCAGGATAGAACCCCACTGGTCCTCACCTACCACCCCACCAACCTCCATGTACAACGTATCATCCGCCGTCATTTCCGCCACCTCCAAATGGACCCCA
>NC_057711.1:118788921-118799333 GCF_004010195.1 Chiloscyllium plagiosum | reverse complement strand
CCTATCGCATTTCCAAAGCCCCTCCCCCAAGTCCCTCCTCCCTACCTTTTATATTAGCCTGCTGGACACACTTTCCTCATTCCTGAAGAAGGGCTTATGCCCGAAACGTCGATTCTCCTGTTCCTTGGATGCTGCCTGACCTGCTGCGCTTTTCCAGCAACACATTTTCAGCTCTGATCTCCAGCATCTGCAGCCCTCACTTTCTTCCATATCCCTCTAAATCCTTTCTATTCATTTACCCATCCAGATCACTTTTCAATGTTGTAATTGTACTAGCCTCCACCACTTGCATTTTTTGAAGAAGTAACAAAGTGGATTGATGAGGGTAGAGTGGTAGATGTGATCTATATAGACTTCAGTAAGGTGTTCGAAGGTTCCACATGGGAGACTGGTTAACAAGGTTAGATCTCACGGAATAAAGGGAGAGCTAACCATTTGGATACAGAACTGGCTCAAAAGGTAGAAGACAGAAGTTGGTGGTGGAGGGTTGTTTTTCAGACTGGAGGCCTGTGACCAGTGGAGTGCCACCAGGATCGGCGCTGGGTCCTCTACTTTTTGCCATTTACATAAATGATTTGGATGCGAGCATAAGAGGTATAGTTCGTAAGTTTGCTGATGAACCAAAATTGGAGGTGTAGTGGACAGCGAAGAAGGTTACCTCAGATTACAACAGGAGCTTGATCAGTTGGACCAATGGGCCAAGAAATGGCAGACGGAGTTTAATTCAGATAAATGTGAGGTGCTGCATTTTGGGAAAGCAAGTCTTAGCAGGACTTATACACTTAATGATAAGGTCCTAGAGAGTGTTGCTGAACAAGGAGATCTTGGAGTGTAGGTTCATAGCTCCTTGAAAGTGGAGTCGCAGGTAGATAGGATAGTGAAGGTGGCATTTGGTATGCTTTCTTTTATTAGTCAGAATATTGTGTACAGGAATTTGGAGGTCATGTTGCGGCTGTACAGGACATTGGTTAGGCCACTGTTGGAATATTGCGTGCAATTCTGGTCTCCTTCCTACTGGAAAGATGTAGTGAAATTTGAAAGGGTTCAGAAAAGATTTACAAGTAAGTTGCCAGGGTTGGAGGATTTGAGCTATGGGGAGAGGCTGAACAGGCTGGGGCTGTTTTCTCTGGATCGTCGGAGGCTGAGGGGTGACTTCATAGAGGTGTAAAAAATTATGAGGGGCATGGATAGGATAAATGGACAAAGTATTTTCCCTGGGGTGGGGAGTCCGTAACTAGGTCCTTACCTTTCCAAATGCGTGTACATTCTGTTCCCTCAGGATTCCCTCCAATAACTTTCCCACCACCGATGGCCGGCTCACCAGTCTGTAGTTCCCTAGCGTTTCCTTACCACCTTTCTTAAATAATGGCACCTCCAGTATTCTGGCACCTCACCTGTGGCTATTGATAATACAAATATCTCATCATGGGGCCCAGCAATCACTTCCCTAGGTTCCCACAGAGTTCTGTGGTACACTTGAAATCAGGTCCTGAGCATTTATCCACTTTTATGCATTTTAAGATATCCAGCACCTCCTCCTCTGTGATATAGACATTTTTCAAGATGTCACCATCTGTTTCTCTACATTCTATATCTTGCATTTTCTTCTCTACAGTAAACACTAATGCAAAATACTCATTTAGTATCTTCCCCCATCTCCTGTTGTACCCCATGTAGGCTGCCTTGCTGATGTTTGAGGGACCCTCTTCTCTCCCTGGTTACCGTTTTATCCTTAATATATTTGTAAAATCCCTTTGGATTCTCCTTAACCCTATTTGCCAAAGTTATCCCATGTCCCGTTTTTGACCTCTTGATTCCTCTCTTACATATACTCCTGCTTGCTGTCTTTATACTCTTGTAAGGATTCATTCAATCTCTGCTGTCTATACCTACATATGCTTCTTTCTTTATTTAACCAAAACCTCAATTTCTCTTGTCATCCAGCATTCACTCCACCTACCTACACCTACAACAACCCTGTAACTTCTGCACCTTTCCAAGTTCTGCCCTCCAATCTATTTCTTCATGTCTCTGTTACTATTGTGAGGGGGGGCGGGGGTGTTGGTGGTTCTACAGAACACTCCAAATAAAGCGACTGCTGCTTTCCTGTTTCTAACTTCCACACACAATGACTCAGTAGACAGACCCTCCTTGATGACCTCCCTTTCTGCAGCTGTTATACTATCCCTGATTAGCAATGTCACTCCCCTACCACTTTTACCTCCCTCCCTATTCTTTTTGAAACATCCAAACCCCAAAACATCCAACAACCATTCCTGCCCCCATGATATCCAAGTCTCTGTAATAGCCACAACATCGTAGCTCCAAGTACTGATCCATGCTCTAAGTTTATATTCCTGACACTTCTTTTATTAAAATAGACACACTTCAACCCATCACACTGATTGCAACTTTGCCCTAAATACTGTCTATCCTTCCTCATAGACTCTCTGCACAAAGTATCTGCCTGCTATCTCATCCTCTGATTCATAGTTCCGATTCCCATCCCCCTGCCAAACTAGTTTAAACCCTCCCAAAGAGATTTAGCAAACTTCCTGCCCAGTATATTGGTTACCCCTCCAGTTCAGGTATAACCCATCCTCCTTGTACAGGTCCGATCTTCCCCAGAAGGTATCCCAATGATCCATTTATTAGAAGCCCTCCCTCCTATACCAGCTCTGCAGCCATACATTCAGTAGCACTCACTCTCTGTTTCAAGTTCAACAGTTTTATTTGAAATCTAAAAGTTTTGGAGTGTTGCTTCTTTGTCAGGTGAAGTGGAAGGATGCACACAGGCATAGAATATATTGGAAGAGAGATAATAGTAAGATAATTCCAGGTAATTAAAAGTGTCAACAGATAAGTACAAATGGTGTGAGTGCAGTGTTGAGAAGCTGCATAAAAAGTCTTTGCCAGTGATCGAAAGTCTCAAAGGGTGTAAGTAAAGTGTCAATATTTGAATAACAAGTAAAGGGATGACCTATAAACTTATATTATTCCAGCCATTTGGTTTATCTCTAGCACCAGTTTATTTTTGATTATTTGTAATTATCCTTCTGCCTTAATTGGTTCATCGGTCATCCCTTCACTTGCCATTCAGCTGTTGACACTTTACTCACATCATTTGACACTTTTGATTACCTGCAAAGACTTGTTTTTCATCCTGTCAACACTCCACTCACACCATTGTACTTACCTGTTGACAGTCTTAATTACCTTAAATTATTTTGTCATTATCTCTCTGCTGATATATTCTGTGTTTGTGTGCTTCCCTCCACTTCATCTGAATAAGGAGCTGCTTGTGGGACTATGACCTGGTGTCATGTGACTTCTGACTTTCAGTGTATGGGAAATTTTTTTAACCTTTAAGAATTACAGATTTGATTGTAAATACTGAAAAAAAAACAAGCAGCAACATAACTTATTTTAGCAAGATACTCCAGTCTTGAAAAACGTAATCAAGATTCAATGACCAAAACCACAGTGTCCACGTAATGTACAGAGTAATCCTAAATTTGCTGGGTTAGCTGAAATGAGAAAGTAAACATTTGAAGCTTGCATTATGGAACGGTCAATCAGATAGTGACAAAATCATTACAACATCACTGAGCTATGTCTTAGGTGTTTTCAGTCTTCTCTGAAGGAATATGTTTACTTTAAGTGTTTAACTCATGACATTGTGTGCCTGACTGAAGTTCCTATTTAAACCAAATTCAGTGCACTATATGTGTGATGACCATTTGTCAGCAAAACAAAGTGGGTTTGAACAGAATTGAGATGTGTAAATATTATTCTGTTGATTGGATGAAATCGTTTTTACAAACAGCCTGAACAAGCTGGCCTAAGATCAAGCTTTGTTAAGACTAAGAGGTAGGCCTCCTTTCATTAAAAACAAGCAGTTGACTTAATGAATGAATGAGTAACTGGACAGAGGAAAACATTACAGTCTTGTATCAATCAAACTGATCACTCACTGAAGACTGGACAGTATCAAGGTTTGACCACCCAGGCTACTTGCATGGATAAAGCAAAATAAGAAAATGAGCCTCAGATCAAAATCTTGAGGATGGGAGTCAGTTGACCAGTGGCTGTAGACTGCATTGGAGCAGGCCGATCACCTATTTCAGTCTGATCTTTGGAGAAGTTCATAGAAAACAGGTGACTTATAATTGTAATAATTTTACTGGTAAGCTTGTCAGGTATGATTATATCAATGTGTACCCTACTTTAATGAAGAACAATTGAATATATCCCATTGTGAGCTCTGACTTGAGTTATTGATATCCAGAGTAAACCTGATGGACCAAGAAAGATAGCAATAAAGCCTATAACGACAACACTCACGACAGAATAGTTCAGTCTGAACCATTTGAAGTATTCCTGACTTACATGAAAAGACAATATGTAAATCAAAGTCATTTTTTCTTTGTAATCAATGATTTAACACCAAATAATTCAGATAAGACAGGCCCTCATGGTTTATTTTCTGGTCAATACTCCATATGATGTAAAGCTGTATTCTCACTATAGGCTCCTCATCTTTGGTTCAATTAACTTGTGTTATCTAAGCTTCATCTTCAATAGCAGAAAATGCACCCATATTAGTGCCTCATTAGTATGGACAGAGTTATAGAATAGAATTGGACAATGGTTACTGCACAAAAAGAGCTGTTTGGCCCATCAAGACTTTTCTGGCTTTATATAAGAAAGCTTTTGTTCATTTCCCACTCAACACGTTTCATACAGCACTACATTTCTTTTCCTTCAAGTGTTTATTCAACTCCTTTCTTCATAGCCACAATTAAATTTGTCTCCATCAAGTTCTCAGCTACAATTCCAGATGATAAGCACATGCCACATACAAAGGAGTTTCACTATGTCTTCTTTGGTTCTTTAGCCAATTGTTCAGTAAATTGGTTTTGTTTTGGAGCTTTCATTGGAAAAAGTTCTTGTATTTTTTTTGACAGAGAGTACAAAATTATTTTTGTGGTCAGACCTCAATCTAACATGAGGTTGAGAAATTATTTGACACTTTAAGTATAATGAAAAACAAGTCAAGAAAAACATTTTGTGGTTTTTACTGATATGCTTACTATACTTCAAAATCTTTGAAGTTAAGCAGGAAGACTGGAGGTTGGCTTACGTGGTACCATTGTTTAAGAAGGGTGGTAAGGACAAGCCAGGGAAATATAGACCAGGTAAAAACAATGACTGCAGATGCTGGAAACCAGATTCTGGAGTAGAGTGGTGCTGGAAAAGCACGGCAGTTCAGGCAGCATCCGAGGAGCAGGAAAATTGATGTTTCGGGCAAAAGCCCTTCATCACGAATACAGGCAGAGAGCCTGAAGGGTGGAGAGATAAATGAGAGGACGGTGGGGGTGGGGAGAAAGTAGCAAAGAGTACAATAGGTGAGTACATTGATGCCCTGGGGTTGAAGTGTTCCGAGGCGGAAGATGAGGCATTCTTCCTCCAGGCGTCGGGTGGTGAGGGAGCGGCGGTGAAGGAGGCCCAGAACCTCCATGTCCTCAGCTGAGTGGGAGGGGGAGTTGAAATGTTGGGCCACAGGGCAGTGTGGTTGATTGGTGCGGGTGTCCCAAAGATGTTCCCTAATGCTCTCTGCTAGGCGGCGTCCAGTCTCCCCAATGTAGAGGAGACCGCATTGGGAGCAACGGATACAATAAATGATATTGGTGGATGGGCAGGTAAAACTTTGATGGATGTGGAAGGCTCCTTTGGGGCCTTAGATGCAGATGAGGGAGGAGGTGTGGGCGCAGGTTTTGCAATTCCTGCGGTGGCAAGGAAGGTGCCAGGATGGGAGGGTGGGTTGTTGAGGGGCGTGGACCTGACCAGCTAGTCATGGAGGGAACGGTCTTTGCGGAAGGCGGAAATGGGTGGGGTGGGAAATATATCTCTAAAATATTTCCCTGAGGGAAATATAGACCAGTGAGCCTGACGTCAGTGGTGGGCAAGTTGTTGGAGGGAATCCTGAGGGACAGGATGTACATGTATTTGGAAAGGCAAGGACTGATTAGGGATAGTCGACATGGCATTGTGCATGGGAAATCACGTCTCACAACCCTGTTTGAGTTTTTTGAAGAAGTAACAAAGAGGATTGATGAGGGCTGAGCAGTAGATGTGATCTATATGGACTTCAGTAAGGTGATCGGCAAGGTTCCCCATGGGAGACTGATTAGCAAGGTTAGATCTCATGGAATACAGGGAGGAGGCTGATGGGTGACCTTATAGAGGTTTACAAAATTATGAGTGGCATGAATAGGATAAATAGACAAAGTCTTTTCCCTGGGGTGGGCGGGGGGGAGTCCAGAACTAGAGGGCATATGTTGAGGGTGAGAAGGGAAGGATATAAAAGAGACCTAAGGGGCAACTTTTTCGTGCAGTGGTGATAAATGTATGGAATGAGCTACCAGAGGAAATGATGAAGGCTGGTACAATGGCAACATTTAAAAGGCATTTGGATGGGATATGAATAGGAAGGATTTGGAGGGATATGGGCCGGGTGCTGGCAGGTGGGACTAGATTGGGTTGGGATATCTAGTCGGCATGGACAGGTTGAACTAAAGGGTCTGTTTCCGTGCTGTACATCTCTATGACTCTATAATTAAGGTTACCGCAACTCTCATTCTCCCTATGTGTTTTTAACACAAATATTGTACATGAAATCACTGGCATATTGTAATTCAATTTGGAAAAGGTTTCAAGTGCTAATTTGTATGGGCAAGTTATCCAATGCTACCTGATAGAAATATATAAAATTCTGAGGGGCAAGGATAGGGTGGATAGTTGGAGTCTCTTTCCCAGGATGGAAGTGTTAAATACTAGAGGGCGTAGGTTTAAGGTGAGAGGGGAAAGTTTAAAGGAGATATGTGAGAACATTTTTTACATAGAGTTAGTAAGTAATTGCATTGTCAGGAGAGGTAGGAGAAGCAGATATGATAGCAAAGTTTAAGAGGCATGAGGACAGGCACATAAACAAGTAGAAAGTAAAGATATACGAACTGTGTACAGGCAGATGGGATTAGTTTAGAATAGCATTATGGCTAGCACAGACATGGTGGGCTCAAGACCCTGTTCCTGTACTGTACTGTTCTATGTTCTGTGTTCCATTTCAGATGAGTGTCCTTGTATCATGGTGACCAGGATATTTTGGAACGAGAATGTACATGCAGTCTGAAATAGATGCTGCTCAATCAAGTTTCTGGATCACTATCTTTTAAAAATACCAACTTCCACCAAATGCTGCACCATCACTATTGACCATCGTCATTTGTTGCTTTTATCTTGATTTCACCTTGATTCATCTGTATTTCACTCCAAGAAGAAATAAAGTTGGATGAGGGTCTGTGCTGCGAAATACTGAAAAGCTATCTTTTTTTGTTTAATGTTGTTATTGTTTGTACAGAATTTCTCACAAATTTGTTATACTACAAAGGCTTTATAACAAAGCAGTAAAGGCAAGATTGTGAATATGGTTGCTGACTGTTGTGGTTAGACCATAAGACCATAAGACTTAGGAGTGGAAGTAAGGCCATTCGGCCCATCGAGTCCACTCCACCATTCAATCATGGCTGATGGGCATTTCAACTCCACTTACCGGCATTCTCCCTGTAGCCCTTAATTCCTTGTGACATCAAGAATATATCAATCTCTGCCTTGAAGACATTTAGCGTCCTGGCCTCCACTGCACTCCATGGCAATGAATTCCACAGGCCCACCACTCTCTGGCTGAAGAAATGTCTCCGCATTTCTGTTCTGAATTTACCCCCTCTAATTCTAAGGCTGTGTCCACGGGTCCTAGTCTCCTTGCCTAATGGAAACAATTTCCTAGCGTCCACCCTTTCCAAGCCATGTATTATCTTGTAAGTTTCGCTTTCTTAATCACGGACCTAACCTGCATGTTTACATTTAGAGAATCCTCAACGAGCACTCTCAGATCCCTTTGTACTTTGGCTTTATGAATTTTCTCACTGTTTGGAAAGTAGTCCATGCTTGTATTCTTTTTTCCAAAGTGCAAGACCTCACATTTGCTCACATTGATTTCCATCAGCCATTTCCTGGACCACTCTCCCAAACTGTCTAGATCCTTCTGCAGCCTCCCCACTTCCTCAGTACTACCTGCCTGTCCACCTAACTTCGTATCATCAGCAAACTTCGCTAGAATGCCCCCAGTCCCTTCATCCAGATCATTAATATATAGCGTGAACAAATTATCAATTATCATACAAATGTAACAATTTTAGAGCTAATAATTGCTGAAATATAGAGGTAAATGAAAATTTCTGGCAAAAAGTTGAATTTCACATAAGGGCAAATGGCACAATTACTCAGATCAGTGAAATAACTGCACAGAGGCCAGTATCCTGTCACCAAGCCACCCTTTAGTTATATATGCACAGTACATTGGCTCTGACCAGCCAGCTCCAAGCCAGTCCCTTGACCGAGGAGACCTTCTGAATCTCCTGTTTTTTTTCTTTTATTAAACAGTACAGTTTAACTAGGGTCAGCTGGATTGCATTGACTGTGAGGTCTTTGATTGGGGTTGTTAGCCTGGGCCATTCGGGGAGCCCTGACTGACAGATATAAACACGAGATTGGGATTTGAGGTTTGCCCTCATTTCCCTGAAAACTGGTTGAATAGTAGGGTTTGGATCTGGCTTTGCCACTCCTCTCCCTTATGAATAGCTGTTTGTCTGTATGCAGCTGCTAATGGTGTCACCAAGCTAGTTTCTATTTTCTAAAAGCTGTTCCTTTTCTCAAGGTTACAATGTCCTTGGTTTTTCCAGAGGGGTAATAAACCACTCTCAGTTCTGATTAGTCTGGTTTGGTACAGAGATTAAAGGGTATTGAGAGGCATTTTTGTTTTATGTAAATGGATGAGACTTCAGGCCAAAGTGGACATGTTTTAAAAGTGACCTGTAGAATGAAAGGGGAGTGGTCAGCTTTGTAACTGAACAGTTTAGTTCAGTCTAGAACTGGTTGGAAGTTCAATAGTAAGCTGTGTGGAAACACTCTCTCTCTCTCTCTTTTTCTGCACTTCTAACTTCAACCATGTGTTCCATTTATACTGGTTTTTAAGGTGGGTTTGCTTATTGGGACTGTTGGGTATATTTAGAACAGAAAAAATAAATCTACTTTGGATGGACTGAGTTCTGTAGAGGTTCTTTATTCTGTTCTTTGTGTTTAGTTGTGTAATTTTGTGACTAAATGTTTGTCTGTTTAAAAATCTAGTAGGAGAAAGTGAGGTCTGCAGATGCTGGAGATCAGAGTTGGAAATGTGTTGCTGGAAAAGCGCAGCAGGTCAGGCAGCATCCAGGGAACAGGAGAATCGACGTTTCGGGCATAAGCCCTTCTTCAGGAAGAAGGGCTTATGCCAGAAACATCGATTCTCCTGTTCCCTGGATGCTGCCTGACCTGCTGCGCTTTTCCAGCAACACATTTCCAGTTAAAAATCTAGTAGTCAACCTAGACTTTCTTCGGGTAATTTTCACTGTACACTTACCGAAACAAATGGCAAAATTATGGTCTGGGCTGCCTGCTTAAGGATGTTTCGAGTAGTCCATAATGATGTTTTGTAAACTGTGCTGTTTAATAAAAGAAAAAAAAATCAGGAGATTCAGAATGTCTCCTTGGTCAAGGGACTGGCTTGGAACTGGCTGGTGAGAGCCAGTGTACTGTGCACATATAACTAAAGGGTGACTTGGTGACAGGATACTGGACTCTGTGCAGTTATTTCACTGATCTAACTGAGTAATTGTGCCATCTGCCCTTATGTGAAATTCAACTTTTTGCCAGAAATTTTCATTTACCTCTATATTTCAGCAATTATTAGCATGAAAATTGTTACATTTGTATGATAATTGATATTTTATAGAAGTATACTTGCCTAATTCAAGACATGTGCAACCTTTTATGGGATTAAAGGGTGCAAAGTGTAAAATATTACATTGAAAGGATTGGAAGGTAAGAAATGTACAGTTATGTTTATAGATGGGCCCCAAAACTAATAACAGACTCTTGAGTAATTTTCATAACACACTAAACATCAACTCATTACTGGAATAGCTAACAAATAGATGTAATGATTTATCCAAGAGTTTACGTATCTTGTATACATATACACAGTCGTAATTGTTTTAACAAATTATGCTCTCATTGATGTATGAGAGAAAGTGAGGACTGCAGATGCTGGAGTATCAGAGTCAAAAAGTGTGGCACTTGAAAAGCACAGCAGGGTAGGCAGCATTCGAGAAGCAGGAGAGTCAACGTTTTGGATATAAGACCTTCATCCGGAATGTGGGGGTTGGGGTTGGGGGGACGAGGAAGGGGGCTGAGAGATAAATGTGGAGGTAGGGGGAAGATGACTGGAAGGTGATATATAGATGCAGGAGGGGGGT
>NC_057711.1:118785377-118788867 GCF_004010195.1 Chiloscyllium plagiosum | reverse complement strand
CCTATTTATCTCTTAGCCCCCTTCCAGCACCCCCCCCCCCACACCCCCCGGACCTCCACATTCCAGAAATGTCAACTCTCCTGCTCCTCGGATACTGACTGACATGCTGTGCTTTTCCAGTGCCACACTTTTCAATTCTCATTGATGTATGACATGCAGACACTCAGATATGTAATACTTTTCATTCAAGACACTGTGTTCATGATTTCACAAAAAGGGGAGAATTGAACATATCAGTAGGTTGCACCAAATGACACCCTCCCCTCAGTTATTACAATAAGTTTGTAAAATAACTTAATTGGGAGAAAATATGTGTGAAGAATCATGATCTAGATGTCTAAATGTTAGTAGAAATTGATAATATAGGTGAATACAGGTTATTTAACTTATACTGTGAGAGGATATAAAGTAAACAAACTTCAAGTGGGATTTTAAATTAAAAAGATTTTATTCCCCCTTATAAGTAACCTGACCTTGATTTGGATACCCTATACAAACTTATTTATAAACAATGGAAGTCACACTGCCTCATTTCACTCGGCATTCAAGTCTCAAAACTTGCAAGTCCCAATGAGGCCAGTAGCTGAGAACTCCACAGTAAAGGAGTTAGCTCTGTGCAAATTGCGTCAGTGATTGTGTTTGGATTGATGCAGCTCTTGCTGCTTTACAAAGTCACTGTAAACCGACACAGAATGCTGGGACCTGGTTGTTCTGGGCCCTCGCAGACTCTCTAGCAGTTGATGTGAACACCACCCACCTAAGCAAATTCAGGAATAGTGTGAGGTTAAAGTGCCCCTAAAAAGCATGGAGGAAACATCTAAAGAAACAAAGATAAAGTTAATTAAATACATACTAACAGGAAATGAAGAAACAAAATAGCTATTTACAAAGCTGAGCATGTCAAAACCTGCTTTGTTACACATTGACCCCTGATGACAGATTCTAGTTTTTTCACAGTAGGAACTTTTGTTTCATTAGCAAAAAGCAATGAAGAATTTCCAGGGGAGAACTGTTGCCACATAGTTGTGTTACATAATGAGGGCTTTTGTTGTATCACAAGTTCTGATCCAGAAGAAATAGGTTCAAGTTCCACCTCCTCCAGAGGTGTGTAACAATCTCTCTGAACAGGTTGATTTTAAAACGATTATACCGTGACTCATTAAGCTACAATATGTTAGTGACTCATGGCTCATGCTTGTAATTCCCTATTCTGTATTAGCTTCTACTGTTCAGCTACAAAAAAAATTAACCAGACACATTCAAACTCAAAATTCTACTCTCTTGTCTCCTCTGAATTCACATCTTTCTCTCATTTCATCTCATATTCATACCAAGTTCATTTGGTCTGTGAGCTGCCTTTTACTTCTTCAAGCTTATTCCTGCCAAGTAGCTGACCAATGAATTTCTCTTCCTGATCCCTGTGATTAGCTGATAGTGTTAATGGTTCTCTCACCATTTCTTTCAGATCTGCCTCTCTCAAGAAAACCACGCTGCACTTTCTTCCCTTTCAATTTATTGCCCCAATTCCAACCTCCAAAGCCTCTAATGTTTTCTTGCCTCTCAAATCTGTGAACACATTTCCTGAAACTTCATGTTTAAAACCCTCTAATCAGGTTTAACTCCTGCCAGTGAACAAACACACATTTATCAAACTCTGTGACTGTGCCAAAGGTTAATTCTCCTCGTCTTTCACAATTTGTCAGTAATGCTACCACCCTCCTGCGCTGTCATCCAGCTGGGTGGGGCTGTTCATGCCAACCTCACCATCCAACCAGCAGATAAAGGTGGTGCAGTGGTAGTTTGGCGCACTGACCTCTACACCGCTGAAGCCAGACGCCAACTCGAAGGCACCTCCTCCTGCCACACCCCGACCATGACCCCACCCCCCCATCACCAAACCGTCATCTCCCAGACCATACAGAACCTCATCATGTCAGGAGATCTCCCACCCACAGCTTCCAACCTCATAGTCCAGGAACCCCTCACCGCCTGATTCTACCTCCTTCCCAAGATCCACAAGCCAGACCATCCTGGCCGACTCATTGTCTCAGTATGCTCCTGCCCCACCTCATCTCCACCTACCTTGGCACTGTCCTATCTCCCCAGTCCAGGAACTCCCCACATGGGTTCGAGACACCACCCACGCCCTCCATCTCCTCCAAGACTTCTGTTTCCCCAGTCCCCAATGCCTCATCTTCACCATGGATATCCAATCCTTCTACACCTCCATCCACCATGACCAGGGCATCCAAGCCCCTCCGTTTCTTCCTCTCCCAACGTCCCAACAGTACCCTTCCACCGGCACTCTCATTCATTTGGCTGAACTGGCCTTCACCCTTAACAATTTTTCCTTCAAATTCTCCCACTTCCTCCAGACCAAAGGGGTAGCCATGGGAACCTGTATGGGCCCCAGCTATGCCTGTCTCTTTGTTGGCTACGTAGAACAGTCCATCTTCCGTAGTTACACCGGCACCACTCCCCACCTCTTCTCCGCTATATTGGTGACTGCATTGGCGCCACCTCGTGCTCCCACGAGGAGGTTGAGCAATTCATCAACTTCACCAATACATTCCACCCTGACCTTAAATTCACCCGGACCATCTCTGACACCTCCCTCCCCTTCCTGGACCTCTCCATCTCCATTAATGATGACCGACTTGACACTGACATTTTTTACAAACCCACCAACTCCCACAACTACCCGGATTACACTTCTTCCCACTCTACCTGCTGCAAAAATGCCATCCCATATTCCCAATTCCTCCGCCTCTGCCGTATCTGCTCCCAGGAGGACCACTTCCACCACAGAACACACCAGATGGCCTCCTTCTTTAGAGACCGCAATTCCCCTTCCCACGTGGTTAAAGATGCCCTCCAATGCAGATCCCGCCCATCCGCCCTCAAACCCTACCCCTCCAACCGTAACAAGGACAGAACCCTCCTGGTGCTCACCTTCCACCCTACCAACCTTCGCATAAACCATATCATCTAAAGAGATTTCCGTCACCTCCAAACGGACCCCACCACCAGGGATAAATTTTCCACCCCACCCTTTTCCGCCTTCCACAAAGACCATTCCCTCCGTGACTAGCTGGTCAGGTCCATGCCCCCCAACAACCCACCCTCCCTTCCTGGCACCCTCCCCTGACACTGCAGGAATTGCAAAACCTGCGCCCATACCTCTTCCCTCACCTCCATCCAAGGCCCCAAAGGAGCCTTCCACATCAATCAAAGTTTTACCTGCGCATCCACCAATATCATTTATTGTATCTGTTGCTCCCGATGCAGTCTCCTCTACATTGGGGAGACTGGACGCCTCCTAGCAGAGTGCTTTAGGGAACATCTCTGGGACACCCACACCAATCAACCCCACCGCCCTGTTGCCCAACATTTCAACTCCCCCTCCCAGTCTGCCAAAGACATGCAGATCCTGAGCCTCCTTCACTGCCGCTCCTTCACCACCCGACGCCTGGAGGAAGAACATCTCATC
>NC_057711.1:118734884-118785266 GCF_004010195.1 Chiloscyllium plagiosum | reverse complement strand
CCACCCCCTTCTCATTTATCTCTCCACTCTGCAGGCACCCTGCCTCTATTCCTGATGAAGGGCTTTTGCTCGAAACGTCGATTTTCCTGCTCCTCGGATGCTGCCTGACCTGGTGTGCTTTTCCAGCACCACTCTAATCTAGACTCTGGTTTACAACATCTGCAATCCTTGTTTTTACCCTGTTCATGCCCAGTTTCATCAATGACCTTCCCTCCATCATAACATCAGAAGTAGGGATGTTTGTTCATGATTGGACAATATTCAGCATCATTCACGACTCCTCAGATCTTGAAGCACTCCATATTCAAATGAATCAAGATCTGGGCAATATTCAGACTTGGGCTGACAAGTGGAAAGTAAAATTTGCTTCACACAAATGCCAGGCAATGACCATCTCCAATAAGAGACAACCTAACTACTGTGCTTTGACATTTAGTGGTGTTACCATCACAGAATCCTCCACTATCAACATCCTTGGGGTTACCATTGACGAGAAAGTCAACAGAGAGAAAGTGAGCACTGCAGATGTGTGGTGCTGGAAAAGCACAGCCAGTCAGGCAGCATCCGAGGAGCAGGAAATTCGATGTTTCGGGCATAAGCCCTTCATCCGGAATCTTGATCAAGTCCACCTGATGAAGGGCCTATGCCCGAAACATCGATTCTCCTGCTCCTCGGATGCTGCCCAACTGGCTGCGTTTTTCCAGCACCACACACTTCGACTCGGAGAGTCATATAAACACTCATCATATAAACAGAGTGGCTACTAGAGTAGGTCAGAGGTTAGGAATACTGTGACGAGTAATTCACCTCCTGACTCCCCCAGGAGTCTCCATTCTCCATAAGGCACAAGTCAGGACTATGATGAACTACTCCCCACTTGCCTGGATGGGTGAACCTCCAACAAAACTCAAGAAGCTTGACACCATCCAGGACAAAAGCACCCCACGTCCAAATGCATCCACTCCCTCTACCATCGACACCTGGTAACAGCAATGTGTACTGTTTGCAAGATGCAGAGCAGAACTTCACCAAAGATCCTCAGATGGCACCTTCCAAACTTATGATCACTTCAATCTGAAAGGACAAGGGCAGCCAATACATGGGAAGCCTATCACTTGCATGTTCCTTTCCAAGACACTAACCATCTTGACTTAGAAATATACCTTGTTCCTGTGTTGTCACTGGGTCAAAATCCTGGAATTCCCTTGCTAAGGGCATTGTGGTTCAACCTACAAGAAAGTAGCTCCCATCGCCATCTGAAAGGCAACTAGGGATGGAAAGTGATTGCTGGCTATCCAGCAATGCCTATGTCCTATGAATGAATAAAAAATATGTTTTTTGTTTTATTTGTCTGATGGAGATTTATTCGGCTTCCCTTTCTGCTACTACATGGTTTTCTCTGCCCCAGAAATTTATCCTTATGATCTGTGCTGTTCTTGACACTAGGTGTCTTGACCATTCATCCATGCCATTGCCAAGACTACTGCTTCCAAGTTTGTAACATAGTCCAACTCCACTCTTGCTTTAATTCATCTGCAGCAGAAACCTTCATCTATCCCTTTGTTATCTCTAGGTTTGACAATTTCAATGCCTTCTACTTTGGATCCTACATAATTTAGAATTCATCCAAACTATGTTCTTGAATCAGAACTCACAGCATGTTCTGTTTACCCATCACTCCTTGTAAATTGGCCCCTAGTTCAGAAACAACCAGCATTTTGTTTGGTCACTCATGGGATGTGGGAATCGCTGGTTGAGCCATATTTATTGTTGCTTTTGAAAAGAAGGTGGTGAGCAGAATTCTTGAGCTGATGCCATTCCAGTCAATAGACTGAGGATCTTATGCAGAGATGGACAGCATGGTGGCTCAGTGGTTAAGACTGCTGCTTCATAGCACTTGGGACCCGGGTTCTATTACAACATCAGGTAACTGTCCGTGTGGAGTTTGCACATTCTCCATGAGTCTGTGTGGGTTTCTAGGAGGTGCTCTGGTTTTCTCCCTTGGTCCAAAGATATGCAGGTTAGGTGGATTGGCCATGCTAAATTTCTAATATTGTCAAGGGATGTGTAGGTTAGGTAGGTCAGTCAAGGGAAATGCAGAGTTAAAGTGATAAGGGTGGGTTGGGGAAGGGTGGATCTGCTCTTTGCAGGGTCGATGTGGACTCAATGAGCCAAATGGCCTGCTTCCACACTGTAGAGATTCTATGATTCTATGTCCTTGAGCTGAGATGACTGACCTCTAACAACCATGAGCATCTTCTATTGTGTCAGGTATGACTCTAATCAGCAGAGAGGTTTTGTCCTAATTCCCATTGATTCCAGTTCTGTTAGTGCTCTTTGATTCCACATCGGGTTTAATGTGGCCTTGTTGTCAAGGGCAGTCACTCTCACTTCACTTGTGGAATTTAGCTCTTTTGTCCCTGTTTAAATAAAGGCCACAATGAGTTCAGGAGCTGAGTGGCCCTGGCAAAACTGGGGATCACTGAGCAGGTGCTGCTTGATAGTACTGTTGATGACACCTTCCATTTACTGAGGATCAAGAGGAGACTGATACAGTGTTAATTGGCTGGTTGGACTTTATCTGCTTTTTGTCTACAGGACATACCTGGACAATTTTCCACATTGTCAGGTAGATGCCAGCATTGTAGTTTGTTTAGAGATATCATAAATACTACAGGTATTAAATATTTGGATTTTGTGTCACACTGTGGAAATAGTATAAGCTTTTAGAAGCCTTTTTCAGATTTTCTTCACTATCCTTCCTCCAACAATATCTCTTCTGTTGGCAGGGCAGGGCAGAGCAGGGTAGGGCAGGGTAGGGCAGGGTAGGGCAGGGAAACCCAAAGGTATCACCATGGCTCCAGGCAAAGCCACTCCTTTTTCAATCTGCCAGGAGGTACATTCAAGCATTGTGGCAACTTGCAGTATTAATTTGAATGCCTTAATTGGTTATATACACGCACTAGGTAACACACTGGCAACTGACAAACCAGTTATTTCAAAGTTGTGACAGCTGGGTCTAAATTTATTGCAGTCAGAAAACAGTCAGGCAGCTTTTAACAATTCAATTACTATTTTGTCAGTTTGGCTTGCTGGATAACACTCTTGCACTCAGAATCAGAAATTTGAAGATTCAAGTTTTATTACAGAGACTTGAGCACAAGACACATAAAAGTCTAAGCCAGCACTTCAGTGTCATTCAAAGGGAGTGCTACACTGTTGGTAGTGCCAAGTTTCAGATCAAACTGTTGAACTGAAGCCCCGACTGCTCTAAATGATGGAGATAAAATAACCTGATGGAGCTACTTTGCCTAAGTGTACCATCCAATATTTATCCCTCAATAAAGCACAGTATCACATTGCTGTTTGTAGGATATTGCTGTGCACAAATTGATGGATGTGTTTCCTACTTTACAACGATGACTGCACTACTCCATTGGATGTGAAGTGCTTTGAGATGTCTTAAATCAAATTTTAAATTTCTATTGAAATGTAAAATTCATTTTTAACTTCTATTTTAAATATTCTATTGAATATGCAAGTTAAAAATTGCAATAAATAAATTATAAATGATCATCCGACTACTTCACAAGATCATTTAGGTGCAATGAAGATTCTCTTCACTGCCAGGTGAAGCAGAAATATTAAGATTTCTGTAGCATGACAACATTTAGTGGAAATGTTACAACATGAGCAGCCATCTTTGGACTTAAGCAGCCTGTGATTTCTTGCACATACATGCACATGGTTCCTCAGCCATTCCCACAAGCAGAAAATTTGTGTATAATTTTGTAGCCAACAGACCCAGTTGATTATACTCCATGGCAACATATTGCTGTTAATCATCCACAGTAACCTAGCACAGCTGCAAAGCATTCTCGGACACACCAAATTCAATCAACTTTAACCAGAATTAAAAAATGATGTTGCCTTTCCTTCTCTGGCAGAATCTACACTTCCAGAAAATGGAAGCTTATGCTCTTTCTGATGGACTTTGCTCCACCTTTATTCTCTGCTTGTGTGATTGTCATATCCATTGTGTATTTCCAGCTATCATTTTACACTTACATTTCAACCACGTTCTACCTTTTGCTTTCAGTTTCATCTTCCACTTTTCTTTCTCTGTGGCTGGATCGCTAACACTGTTTCAGCTCTCGACACATTCTTTTACATTCTTTGATTCCTTTCTGGTCAAGATAATCTTTCATACCTTCTAATAAATTCACGTTTTTCTTTTAGATCAGCAGCTTTATCCTTGAACCTTCTGCATTGCAGTATTTAATGTTCATTTCCTTTCCCTCTCTCTTTTGAAGTGCTTATTCATTCTTCAGCTTTCAGTTCCAAAGAAGGACCTTAAAAATATTCACCTTTTCTTTTCACTGACAGATCTGCTGTGGGTTTTTCTACCTTTTGCTTTCAGTTTCATCTTCCACTTTTCTTTCTCTGTGGCTGGATCGCTAACACTGTTTCAGCTCTCGACACATTCTTTTACATTCTTTGATTCCTTTCTGGTCAAGATAATCTTTCATACCTTCTAATAAATTCACGTTTTTCTTTTTGATCAGCAGCTTTAACCTTGAACTTTCTGCATTGCAGTATTTAACGTTCATTTCCTTTCCCTCTCTCTTTTGAAGTGCTTATTCATTCTTAAGCTTTCAGTTCCAAAGAAGGACCTTAAAAATATTCACCTTTTCTTCTCACTGACAGATCTGCTGTGGGTTTTTTTTTGCCTTTTTATTCATTTCAGATTTACAGCATTTGAGCTTCATTTTTAACTTTATACTGGTGAGTTTTCACTTTTGCCAATTCAATTGTAAACCTTTGCCTCCCTGGAATGCATTGCAGGAAATTGCAAATCCATTAATTTTACTGGATAGAAAACTAGAGGTTACCTCAACCTATTTTCTTCAATAAATGCTCCCCAAGGGTAAAATTTTGTGCTGAGGATTCTAAGTAGAAATGACTTCTTTTCTCTATATTTTTATCAGTTGCCTGTAATATTATTAGAGTGCACATGCACAGGATATCATAGAAAAGAATGAAAATGGAATTGCACGTCATGTTATCATATTCCATGACATACTGAAAACTCTAACAATTTCCTCTTTAATTAATGGAATAAAATTGCGACAGTTTGCCTATGAATGAAAACAATTTTTGAATAATTTGGGAATTATTTGCAAGGAATACCTCCCTATGCATTTTTTAACAGGCGGTTTTTGTTTTGTAGGCAGCAGTTTGATGAAAGCATAATGTGCTAACATCTTGTCCGTATATAATATGTTCCATTTTACCTCATCTGGTATTTTCTCCCCTCTGCTAACAATTCTTGTTCATGCTGGGATGCAATTGCATACATCTAGCTGCCTCTTTCAACATATATAGCTGGTAAGAGAGTGTTAGCAGGTATTCAACTGTTTTGCAAGGTTATTCAACAGCAAAGCCTCATCATTCCGTCAGCCAGATTCCAGATGTAGTAACTTTCCTGTAGAAGTGAGTCGGTAATAATCAGGAAAAAAGAACTTGAACGAATACTTGCTATCGCTTGAAATCCAGTTTTGGTATCAAACATTCCTAAGTTCATTAACTTTGTTAAAACACATATCTTAAACAGACAGTATCTTCACACCTTTTCATATGGAGTGTATGATTTTAGCTTGACTTTTCCCTTTCTCTCACCTGTCATTCTGATTATCTTTATCACAGAACTTACCTATTGAGCTTCTGGGTTTCAAGGCGACCTAACCTGGATTAAAGGCAAACTATGGTCAACAAATGTCGTAGCTGATTTTAATGAACTGACAGATTACATCGATAATACCATCAGTTAATGTAATGTAGATGAAATTTCAGAAAACGTGAAAAGATATCTCTCAGAAAGCTGATAATGACATCCAGACATATAAAACAAGAAGAAATGCAATAGTAAAGATGGAAAATCTTAGGAGCAAGTTACTGCAGATGATGGAATCTGAAAACAAAAACGATGGAGATCACAGCAGGTCATGCAAAATCCATGGAGAGAAAGCAAGCTAATGTTTTGAGTCTAGATGACTCTTCATTGGAGCTGTAGAGAAATGTGGAGGGACCAGCATTTATGCAATACTAGGGAAGGGTGGGGGCATTTGAACCTAAGCCCCTCCCTCTATACTAAATCTTAAATAGGAGCATGAGTGAAATTGGATCAATCTTGGTCAAAATTTTGCTCTTGCTGTATAAAAATAATTATAGATCATACATAGATCATATAGGTGTGACTATTGGGAGCACAATATCATAATTCTCTGATGACATATTTTGGTAAAAGACTTTTGGTGGCAGTGAATTGGTAAGACGAATGGCAGACAACTGGAAAATGAAAAATGTAAAGTGATGCACTTTTTTGAAGAAGAAAAGAACAGCAAAAGGAAACATGAAACATAAAAGAAGAAGTGTAGGAAATTGAGACATTTGGTATGCAAACACATAGTTCCCTAAAAGTATGAATGCATTTAAATAAAAAATGATTTTAAAAACACTGAAATTGTTTTTAAACAGTGGTAGAACAAATAAGAATACAGATTTATGATAAATTTGTACAAAGCAAACGTTCAGCCAAACTTGTAGGATTATGTACAGTTTTGATTGTATACTATTGAAAGATCTTTAAAGAAATGTAGTACATATAATGTTCCAGTTTACTAGCATGGTATCCAGGTTGTAAAAATTATAGCTACGAGGATAGACTCACATGTAAAGGGAGAACTTCCATTAGAGCAGAAGTGCTAATATTGTGTTATGTTTGACTTTCAGTGTGTCAGTCATCACTTAACAGACATATTCCTGTTATCATCATTGTATCATGGCATGTGATCTAAGGGTGTAAAGATCTCATACTCCATCTTAACTTGGATCACTTGAAGCATTCTCTCCTGGATGCATGCACCTCTTGTTGTAAACTATGAGCTTAATGTTACCCCAGACACTAATGTGCTAAAGAATGTAATATTTTTGCATAATAGTTGTAATAATTGTCTATTGGGCTCTACAATACAATGATATTTAAAACAAGTTTCCTATGCTATGGGAAATAACATAAGCATTTCTGCCTCAGATAAATCCCCTATTGAAGACCAACCAAACATAATAGAGAATTCTGACATTTCTCACTCTTCAACAGCATCAGTTCCTTGAGTATATTAAGTTGGCCAGATCAGTAGGTGGGCATTATCCACAAAGAAAACAGAGCACGTTATTTTTGATTAGAATATAAGTTCTTAAAAGATAAAACACATTTCTATTATTGCCTTAATTAAAAGAGAGGAAATAAAAGACCAGTGCACCTTTGAGATGGAACACAAAGGAATGAATATAATTCAGAAGCTCGAAGGTAGAAAGCTCTGTACTTGGTGGTCGATACATCAGTGACAGTTTCTCAGATCATCAGCTGCAAAGCCTTTCTTCTTAAAGAAGGTGCAGTTTTAAATGTAAAGTAAAAGAAATGTAGATTAAGGTGTCTCAGAAATTCAATTTTTTTTACATGACTGTTAAAATGTTCAATAAGACAATATTTATGCCCAGTTTCTTATGTTATGGGAAATAACAAGCATTGCAGCGTCAATTAATAATCCCTGTTGAAGGCAAACTTACATCAACTAAGCAAATATCAAATAAAGTTTTTTCAAGCAGATTAAAGGTGAACAGATGAGACTGTTTTGTAGGTTAGCGAGTGAGTGAAATGGAATTATTAATTTTACATGAGTAACAAAACAATGAGAGTTAGAATATATTTTGTGCACAGATGATATTTGGAGCATGGGATATTTTGGTAGAGGGAATAAAAGGAAAATCAGCTAAATGTTTGCAGTAGGGGAAGGTACAGGACTTTGCAGAATGTGTAGGTAGTGTGAATAGGTTTCACCTGTTCTCACAAATAGCTTTCAAAAGCTGTAAATATCTATGCTTTAATCTGTGGGCTCCAAATATGTTGCATTTAAAATTTATTTTATGAAAAAGAACATTCTGGTGCAAATGGTGAAAATCAGCCCACAGTTACATTAAGATGAATGGCTTACAGTAAATTCTACAGTGAAAAAAATATTTACAATCAGCCTTTTGTTCTCTCAGACTAATTGGGTTTCAATGCCTTACAGTATTCCAACCTTTATTCAGAAGAATGCATAAATTGTTTATTATAATAATAAAGAAGTAACTCCTCATGTTGTTCAAGATGCCGAGCAATTAATCATTCTTCGTTAACCTTAAAGAAAATGTTATTATTTACAATAATACCATGAAAAGTGATAATCTATTGCATAACATATTATTAGCATGAAATCACTGACTGTTTTATGCATGTAGTTCACCACTAAGAATGCACTATGATCTCTGGTGTAATACCTACTCTTTTGTAATCACTAATTGCAGCATCCTATATACATCTCATCATTCCTGGTCACACTCGATAAAATAACCTCTAATCTAATGTGTATGTTTGAGCAACTAATCATTTCCCAAATGTATTTAATTTGCCACTCCTGCTGGCAAAAATGTTGGACAGATCCTAAAGAAATCATTATTAAATTTTATGCTTAATTTGTCCTGAATTCAAACTTAAGCAATGTGAAACTTACAGGAATAAACAAATGTTTTCATATCTGAAAAATAAAGCAGTACATTTGAAATCAATTACATTTGAACAGCAAAACGATTTGGAAGAAGTAACTGAAATTAAAAAAAAGACATTCTTTTCACAGTATATAATGTAAAAATGATTTATTAGGTCTGAAAGTTGGATAGAGTCATACAGTAATACTGCATGGAAACAGGGCCTTTGGCCCAACTCATCCATGCCAACTAGGTTTCATAAACTGAACTAGTCCTATTTGTCTGCATTTGGCCCATATCCTTTGAAACCTTTCCTTTCCATGTACCTGTCCAAATGTCTTTTAAATATTGTAACTGTATTCCCTGTCTCTATCACTTCCTCTGGCAGCTCATTCCATATATGCACTGCCCTCAGCATGAAAAAGTTGCCCCCCCCCCCCCCAGGTCCCTTTTAAATCTTCTCCCTTTCACCTTAAACCTGTGCCTTCTGGTTTTGGACTCCCATACCCTGGGGAAAAGAACTTAGTTATTCACATTTTATGTGCACCTTGTGATTTTATAAATCTTTTTGAAGTTACCCCTCAGCCTCCTTCGCTCTTGGGAGAAAAGCCCTGGCCTACGCAGCCTCTCTTTATAACTCAAACCTTCTAATCTCAGTAGCATCCGAGTAAATCTTCTTTGCATCCTTTCCAGTTGAATAACATCCTTCCTATTGCAGGGCCAGAGTTGTAGGCAGTATTTCAAATGTTGCCTTACCAATATCTTGTACAGCTGTAACATGACGTCCCAACTCCTATACTCACCGATAAAGGCAAGCAAACCAAACATCTTCTTCACCACCCTGTCTACCTGTGATGCTACTTTCTAGGAGCTATGTGACTGCACCCCTAAGTCTCTCTATTCGACAATAGTCTCCATCTCCCTAACATTAACTATGTAAGCCCTGTCCTGTTTTGTCTTACCATAATACATCACTTTGCATTTATCTGAATTAAACTCTATCCATCATTCCTTGGCCCACTGGCCCACTTGATCAAGATCCTGTTGTACTTTTAGATAACCTTCTTCACTGTCCACTATACCACTAATTTTGGTGTCATCCACAAACTTAATGACCATGCCTCCTATATTCTCATCCAAATCGTTTATATAAATGATGAACCCAGCACCAATCCTTGTGGCACATTGTTGTTCCAGGCCTCCAGTTTGAACAACAACCCTCTATCACCACCCTCTGACTCTTACTGTGAAACCAATTTTGTATCCAGTTGGCTAGCTCTCCATGGATTCCATGTGATCTAACCTTATTAACCAGTCTTCTATGTCAATACCTTGTTGAAAGCCTTGTTAATGTCTGTGTAGACAACGTCTGCTGTTCTGCCTTCATTTATCATATTGATCATTTCTTCAAAAAACTCAATCAAGTTTGGGAGACATAATTTGCTACACACAAAACCATGCTGATTATCCCAAATTAGTTCTTGTTTTTCCAGATGCATGTAGATCCTGTCTCTCAGAATCTCCTGTAACAACTCATCCACTACTGATGTTAGGCTCACTTTTCTGGATTTTCCTTGCAGCTTTTCTTAAATAATGGTACAACATTAGCTTCTTTGCAATACAGCACTATATTATTGAAATCTGCAATCATTTCGGGTGACTAAAGGTGTAATCTATGAAATACCCTTAAGTACAGAGAGAAGATTCAGTGTTTCCTGATGCAAATAGAAGACAGTTTTTCTGTGTCAGACTGAAACTGTCATATGCCAATATGATGCTTCTGCCACTTAGAGTTTTGGAGTTTGTCTTTTGGGATGTAATTATCTGTCTTTATTCTAAAATCAGACAGCTTGATGATGTCAGACTGTCACTGCAATGATGTGTTGAGATTATCACAAAATCCAGTGCAGCAACAATAAAACAGTTGTGTTAATTCATAGTATTTCCATGTTCAATGCTTCAATACAAAGATGTGCAAGTTAAGTGGATTAACCATATTAAATTACCCATAGTGTTCAGCGATGTGTAGGTTACGTACATTAGCCATGGGAAAGGCATTGTTACTGGGAAAGGGTAGGGAGGTGGGTCTGGGTGGGATGCTCTTTGGAGGGTCGGTGTGGACTTGTTGGGCTGAATGGCTTGTTTCCACACGGTAGGGATTCTATCTACATCTAAATCCATTTGAAAACTTGCAAATAATTATGCTATCTGTCCATTTCAGTTTATAATATCAAATATTTAGTTGACAAAGGAATATAGACAGTTATTTAACTCTACAACTGGTGCGTATTCCAGTTTTATTTACTCAGGTCATAGATTGTAGCTTAGCCCACAAATGTGGCACCTCATGCATTTATCGATTCTTCTGCCTATCTATTCCTCTATCTATCTCTCTTTTTCTCTAGTAACAATGTGATTGTATTACTGTTTTAGATCTTAAAATGTTGCATTCATTCCTTGCTGTGAGTTATATTAGGATGATCCTAATTGCTTACAATAGGATTGTCCCAATTGCAGACTGAAAATATACTTGGGATTTTCTACTTTCGCTGCGAGGGATTTGTATTTTTAGAAAACCTAGTAAATGTATCATGGAAAATATCGAAGTAAATATTGGATTGGGAGAATACAAATGGCTCTATTTTGCTCAGAGCCAATGACGGTGGTGGAGTATATCATCTGGCTCTGGGCATAAATTCTACATTGAGTAATGCAAAACGCCAAACCTGATCATTTATTATGTTGCTCCTTTAGATTACAAGTTTACACATATCTATTTTCACTCATAATCTCTTTCCTCTTTAGTTTATATCACAATTTCTCTCCAATGATTTATCTCTTATGTGGGGGAAAGTAACAGATTCCAGGAAGATGTTTAGAAGCAGAAAGTTGGCAGGTATAATTTAACAAACTGATTCATTTTGATAACAAGAATTAAGAGAGGCAAAATGAATTTAATGGTGCAGTACTAAAAGGAGAAGAGAGGTCTAATGGTTGCTGTACATAAATCTTTAAAGTTAGGTTGGAGAAATTGATTAGGCTGTTTAAAAAACGGCATATGGAATCCTTGTCCTCTCGCACTTCTATTTTACATTTGCAACAATATTTCACCCAAAAGCCATTTTCCTGGCAGATAGTTTGAAAAGACCCTTCAGATTAATCTTGCAACCAATGACACAAGACCAGTATTTCAGAAACTAGCTGTTTTAGTGCAGGCTTCAGATAAGGTAAACACAATTTTAGTTATTTGGTGATCTGCAATAACCTACAGCGCACTAGATTTACAACAACGGCAGACTTTCTGACAGTATTAATTAACAGAGATACCTTTGTCTCTTCAATGGCTGAACCGTAACCTAATCCATACACTCACTTTTGCTCCATATCCCTTCGTACGTTTGATTAATAAAAATCTGTGGGCGATTTTAAAATTTTCAAATGATTGAGCATCAACTATGGTTTATAAAAGTGAGTTCTAACTTCTGCCATCCCTATCCTTTTTGTGTCTGGCTGTACATTTTAGAATATGTCTCCTCATCCTAGATTCCCTAACCTGGAGAAATGGTTTCTATATGCTCACTTGCTTTTCCCTAAGCTTTCGTCAATTCAACCCCTAATATTCTAAATTCCAAGAAATATAACGCTGGTTTGTGTTATCGCTCCATGTACTTTAACCCTTGGAGTCCAGGTATCATATCTGTAAATCAATGCTGTCTTCTGAGGCTAATATATGCTTCCTAAGGTGTGGTACCGACAACTGCTCACAGTAATTCTGTTTGTTACACTTGGGAAACATATTTATAGAAACAAGGCAAACTAAATTGCAGGGTATACACAATGAAAGCTGTGTTTTTTGCCTTATATCAGTTATGGGAGGGCAAAGTACAGTAAATGTTGTGTGCTTAACCTTGTAGAATCACTTCAGAGCTGTTCTTCCCAAATTAGTGACCATCCACCTTGAAGTGTAAATTCTGTCCTACGGGTTTCCTGTAATAGATTACAAGGGTGCAGCTGCATAACAGAAGATATTTGAGCAGCATATTTTGGAAAGTGTTTAAAGTGTGCAATCTGAAAGTAATAACTGAAAAGCTGAGTTTTGGCAAGGAACACAGTGTGGATTTGGCTTAGGTACAGCATAAAGATGATGCTAGATATACAGTAACATATTTTCATCCCGTATAGACTTGGCAGATTGTTGAGACAATGTAGTTGGGTCTAGTGTTGCAGCTTTTTCTTCTCAATTTAATTCACTGCTGAAATATTACCCTTGAGAGTTGCTGGAGATGCTCCTTATCAGCTGTGGCTCAGCAATTCATATTTTTGCCTCTGACTCAAAGGCTCACTCCAGAGACGTGAGCATTAAAACCAAAGCTGACACTCCCAATGCAGTGTAGAAGAAATGCTATACTATCAGACATGTTTCTTTCAGATTAGACATTCATCATCATCATCATCATCATCATAATCATCGGTAGATGAGGATGACTTTTTTCCACACTCAGGGTGGGGCCATAGGTGGCTGTACAGACTGATGCAGCTTCTGTAGGCTCTGTTACACTTGGAGCAGAAGGTGGTGGCAGAAAGGGGTGAGTGGGGCATTGGTGTGGCAGCGCAATCCTTGTGTTGTTTTTGCCTGGCTTCAACTGTTTTCTTTACGGCAAGTCTTGATGTGCTCGTCACCTTCCCAGATACTCCTCTTCCACTTTGGACAGTCTTGGGCCAGTGATTTTCAGGTGTCTGTAGGTACGCCACTCTTCACCAGTGAAGCCCTGAGGGTATCCCTATAGCACTTCCTCTATCCTCCTGAGGCCTGCCTTCTGTCTCAGAGCTGGGAGTAGAACACCTGCTAGGGGAGTCTCATGGGTCAGTCATGTGGACCATGTGCCCAGCCGATTAAGAGTGGTCAGATGCCGGGGTGTTGGTCTGGTTGAGGATGCTAATGTTGGTGCATCTTTCTTCCCAGCAGATTTACAGGATCTTGCGCAGCCAGCATTGGTGGTACTACTCCAGTGCCTTGAGGTGTCTGCTCTAACTGTCTGTGTCTTAGAGCCAGATAGGACGGCAGGAACCACCACAGCTTTGTAAACCTTGAGCTTGGTGTCAGATCTGATGTTGTTGTCCTTGAACAGCAGGTTCAGTTGTGCCACAATCGCAAGAACAGTCAGGTCTTACATTTATGGCAGTATTCTTTTTTGTATCATTGATCTTGGTAAATGATAAGGGTTGGGCTGATATCCAGTAATACTTGAGAGGACCTTCTCAACCTCGTTTATGCTGATAATTTACATTGGATCCAGGTTCTGAGGCAGGTTACCCTTACTGGGGTCTAGGTCCATCAGATTTTCAGGTATTGTATAATTGGTAGCAATAGTCAGTTGCTGCCTCCTGACTTGTCGACCCTGTGCCATCTGCTGGACTGGAATAGGATTTCCAAACCGGATACACCTCTTGACTTCACAACAGGTCACTGCAGGATTCCTCATCACTAAACAACTCCACTTTTCTTGAGTAGTCACGCAACTATATATCAGGTTGAACAGTATCACCAAGTGAGCTGCTTGCCTGCACATTATCCACCAATCTTTTAGCTTCAAGGAACTCCCATATGTGTGAACAATTATTGAAGGCTGCCTCCAGCTACTGGTTAACAGCATGGATGGGATCATACGTGTCTGGCTGCTTGATGACTGTGGGGGTCAGGAACTCAGACATCCTGTATCTTATTCCAACCCTTTATTCTTTGACTTTGGAGGAATTGCATTGTTTGGTTAATCCTGTCAGCCATGAGAGCATTCAACATTTTTCTTCTCGATCCTTATCTTTGGATCCTCTTGACCACCCTCTCGAAAGCCTGGCATAGCCTTGTGTGATGCTTGATATCACAGTCATTAGCCTGACCATCTCCATCGGAGAGTATGGTGAGCCCAAAGAGATGGTCCATGGGAAAGAATGAGGCTTGTCCAAAGGAGTGTGCAGAATGACCTGTGGATGAATGTGGGGTACAATTATAAGTATAAAACAGCTCTAGATGGTACTCAGGCCACATTGTTTACTCTCAGGAAGGAAAGGACATAGACAGTCATGCAGGATAAGCATGAATTGTTTGCACATCCATTACCTGAAGCCGCGGAATAGACTAGATGGGTTGAATGGCCTATTTTTGCTCCTTCATTTTGTGGCCTTACCTTCTTGATAGGGAATGGTGTGGCTCTCAACAAGGCCATAGATCTTAAAAAGATCGAGGAGAATCATGTTGTTGAAGTTGCATCTTGATCTTTATCAATCCGCCATGGAACTGTAAAAAGGCCAAACCAATCAGGTTGAATAGGCTGAGACTCTTTTTCCTGGAGCGTTGGAGGCTGAGGGTGACCTTATAGAGATTTATAAAATCATGAGGGTCATGGATAGGATAAATAGACAAAAGTCTTTTCCCTGAGGCAGGGGAGTCCAGAACTAGGGGGCATAAATTTAGGGTGAGAGGGGAAAGATTCAAAAGAGACCCAAGGGGCAACTTTTTCACGCAGAGGGAGGTACATGTATGGAATGAGCTGCCAGAGGAAATGGTGGAGGCCAGTACAAATGCAACATTTAAAAGGCATCTGGATGGGTATTAGAATAGGAAGAGTTTGGAGAGATATGGGCCGGGTGCTGGCAAGTGGGACTAGATTGGGATATCTGGTCAGCATGGACAAGTGGGACTGAAGGGTCTGTTTCCGTGCTGTACATCTCTATGATTATGACTCTAAATATTAACATTCTGGCTGAAGTTAAGGCCCTCTGATCATGACTGGGAATAGCTTACCTGAACTTGGTTGAGTCCTGTGTCAATTATTTGGGGAAGACTCAACAATATATAATTACAATCAAGCACTTAATTGTTCTGTGTCACACATCCCACAGATATGGGACCTAGAGGAAAGAAACCCTGCTCCCTCGGGCTACCAGCCAAACATAGACAGTTCACTCTCTGTCTCTGGCAGTGTCACTGGGGGTGATGACTGCTACTGGTGATGCTTCAGGGAACGACCAGTGGATAGCTAGACACAGATAATTGGGACAGAATGTGAGTCGGGGGAGGGGCTCAGCAGGCATTTTGGAGGCTTCTTTTTATGATGGAGGTACGGCTTCCAGCGGCACACAATCGCCACAAACTTCTGTTGCCCCTCAAGGATAATTGATATCAAGAGGCTGACTACTGAGACTAATTAACATCCCACCAGTAGCAGGCTGAGCTTTTTGAGCCCTTCCTGCCACAGCCTTAACTGGTGACAGTTTCCCTGATGCCAGGAATCCAATATGGATGCTTCCACACAATTCTGCACACCAACTCCCTGCTTTACTATCATGCCTGCTGTAGTGAGTTCAACTGAATTCTGTTTGATAAATCTGTGAGCATCTACATAGAGGCAAGCTGGAGTAAAGCTTCAGATGTTTCGATCAAAAAGAAAACACCAAATACTAATTTTTATTTGTACAGATGAGGAAGAAGGTTCTTTTTTTAATTTAATTTTAATTTTCATTTTATTTTTATTTTGAAAAGCCAGCAAGTGTGAGTTTTTTTCTTTGTATCAAACTGGAAATTTCATTCCATCCCCAGTTGTACAAATTGTGGGAACTATGTTTTAAATAAAATGGCAAAAATCAATCTGTAGATACATACAAAATACTTGGAACAACATAACGTGTGATTTGAGAAAATAAGTGTAACTCATAGTGCTTCGTGGATTAAAAAAAGGTTTCCCGTTTGAACAGTTTCACCACGGCACAAAGCAATCAAGGTAAATGTTTGCAGATTTTACTGCATATTTGCTATGGCAACCAAACTACTTTGAGGGAAGCCCTTTGTGTGATGATGTCGACTATTTCTTAATCTGAGTACAGAGTACGTAAACAGCAAGGGCACACCCTGTGGGAAGCAGACACATAGGCATGTAACCTAGGGAATCCTGAATGTTTTTTACTAAGGTGAAAGTAAACAAAGGTGCCAGGTTTCTAAAAATACCAAACTCAGGAATCTTCTGTGTCAGATTTCAATGTATTGCTCTCAGATAAATCTGGAAGCTGTTTGAGTTAGAGACGGATGGGAACGATTGTATTAGTGAATGGTCTAATTCTGCTGCTCCAATTTAAATATCAAATGTAATAAAAACTATGAGCAGTCATGAATTGAAGAAAGACTGCAAACAGCAAACATAATGTCCTCATTCATCGCCTTCACAAAGGAGATGTTCTGTATATCTTTTCACTTCGTAGGACTTTAGGCTCCAGCTAATGGACTTGGCTGCATCCCAGTAAATCTTGTCAAACCAGTTCCATTTTCTCAATGGGTTTTGGCAACACTGGGGAAAGCTACCATGTGTTAGCATGTCCAATCTGTCTTCCTTTCCACCTCTTTGACACTGAATGGTAGGATCATTTTTGTGAGAAGCAGGTGGCCAGCAATCTAGAATTTCTTAAATCTGTTTGCTTTGGTTACAAGGATGGGTAGTGTCTGGTCGCTGCAAATACTGTGCTTGACAACAGTGAAACTAGAATTGAAAACCTTTGAATTTAAAACTTGTTTGGCAAATTTCTGCTGAAATCACAAAGGTAAATGTGTGGGACAGTAAAGATTACAAGTTACACGTGGGTGTGTTATGCAATAATAGAAATATTTTATTTCTGTTTTCTATGTTTTGTTTCCACCACTTTCCTGTGTTGCCCATTTTTGGTAGCTGCATGGAAGGGTGGGGTGGAGTGTGATGGGGTTAGGAGGAGGGCAATGTGGGAGTTGTTGTTGCATATGGCTGTCAGGTGGGGGCACTGATAGAACTTCATTGATAGGGAGATCCCAAAGAGTCATACAGCACCAAAACAGACCCTTCCGTTCAATTTGTCCATGCCAACCAGACACCCCAATCTGACCTAGTCCCATTTGTCAGCATTTGACCCATATCCCTCTAACCTCTTCTTATTCATATAAGCATCCAGATGCCTTTTAAATGTCGTAATTGAACCCCATGGCAGCAATGTACAAATTGGTTATAGCCTATTTTGCCGCCTCTTCCTCTGCCTCAGTATTGTCTGTAGCGACTCTATGCCTGTTATTCCTGTCATTGCAAACTTCAGTAATGTTCAGCATTGCATAAATGCAGCAGCCCAGGACTATTTTGTAAATTATTTTATGGGATATAGGCATTGTTGGCTCGGTCAGCATTTATTTCCCTTGTGCAAAGGTGATGGTGAGCCACTTTAGTGAACTGCTGCAGTTCATGTGGTGTTAGTAAAGATATAGTGCTGTCAGGAATAGAATTCCAGTATCTTGACCCGTGGCAATGAAGAAAAGCACAATCGATCCAAGTCAGGATGGTGTATGCAGTGATGTTCTGATATGTTTGCTGCCCTTATCTGCTTTTTTGGAATCTCTGGCTTGTATTCAAATCTGTCCAGTTACATGACAAACATCTTTACCAGGCCAATGGTTCAAAGGAACATCTTGTTGCCATGTGGATTTCATTTTACCTATCTTCAACACCTTCTTTCCATTCTTCTAGGTCAACTAGGATTCACTTTAAAAACATTCAAGGTTTCAGTGATGTCCATTTATCTAAGCTGCAAGACTGACACAAGCAGCAATGTTTCCCGACATACCTGCCTTAACTAGTCAGCAGGAACCTGCAGTAAATATGTGGGTTCATTCAGTCGGGGAACACACATATTTCACCAAACAAATCAACCCTGAATTTTTACAACAATTTTCCTACTCAGAATGATATGATGATGGGGTTGGCAGACGAATCAATGCGAGTGATGTTTCACATTTTGCATACTGGAAACATGAGTCAAGCCTGCTCTTCTGACGTTCTGTCTTTGTTCTGTCAATGGAGATAGAGCAATAGCTGTTCCGCCTTGTGTGGAACACAATTTGACTTTGTGACTTTGTAATCTGAGATATCATTAATATCATCGGGCTTGCTTTAAAAAGGTTAAGTCCAAAATGGCTTTGATAGTCACAGGCCATGCTGTCTGTGGTCTGGTTTCAGTCTGGGACTGCCGTGTGAAATAGCTTGCTGACAGCCTTCTGCATGACGTGAAGGTACCTCAGGCATTGATTCTCTAGGAACCTGTGGTTGGAGAGTTGGTCCTTGTATATGTGTTGGAAAAATAGTCTCCTGCAAAATGACTTCCTTGTCCCTTTCACTCAACATCTCATGCTCCATCTTGCCTTCAGCCTCACCAGACAACCCACAACAATAGTGAAACTGTTTTGGAAGTTGCCAAAACTTCTGAAGAGCCAGCACAAAAAAATCTTCTCAGATATCAGTTAAGAAAGTAATCTATAAAATTCCCAGCTGTTAATCTGTTTGGCAGGATTAAACAGCAATTAACCGATATGTAGTGGGCGAACTCTTTAAATCACTGCTGCTTAAGTGTCCTTGTTACCTCATAACCAGTAGTTTCTCATGTGGTGAGTCAGATGTTGGAGGAGCACAATATCATAAAAGGATCGCTAAAGTATAAACAGGACCCTGTTAACAGATATTAATAGTAAGTTAACAGATATTAATAGTAAGTATTTTGTGATCCCTTTAATGAAGCCAAAATATCTGAAAGTAATTCCTATGAGCAATTATTAAACAAAGGTTAATGTTAAATACATTTCTGCTATATGTTTTCTATGCTGATGGAGATACCCATGGTGGGCTATGTACCTCTGATGTGGATTGGCTCATAGGTACATTGATCGGTTTGGTTCCTGTTTCAATGCCTATACAGCAAGTGTAAGAGAAACGTTGGCTATGATCGAGATATTTTTCAAATCAACTTGTTTCAGAGATGTTATTATGCAACTTTGGAACAGGTGGAACTTAAATCTGAGCATCCTGGTTCAGAGTAAGGACAATTCCACTCACAAATCCTGCAGGTCATGATTTAAATAAAGTCTATTCTTCAACAATTAGTTTGTTAATGACTTTAGTTAATGACAATTGTCTTTAATCACGTGTGAGGTTCTTGATGCCTGTAAGTGGCTGTCTGTGATTAGTGGTCCTGTTCATGGATAAATATGCTGTTCTGGTCAAATACAAAGAGCTGTCAAAGACTTATTTGTGAATTTTGGATAAATATTTCTGGCCTCTGGAATAGTTGAACAATTGGTCACCTACATTGAATTTGAACCAGGTGCCAAGATGTCAGGTTTCATTTAAATATTGGGTATCAAATGATTTTAGGGTTGCATGTGCTTCTGAAATTAAAAGCAGAAAATTCTGGAGATATTGAGCAGCTCATTGACATGAAACATTTTCTGTCCACAGATGCTGCTTGATCTGCTTAGCATTTTAGATCTTTTCTATTTTAATTTTAGGCTATAAAGGAAAGCAAACTTATCCCTCCAGCTGAGTCATGGTAGTTCCAAGTTTGGTCTGTGTTAGTGAATCTGGACAAACTGCATAATTTGGCTTGTAATTCTTTTAGAAATGAGGTGTAAATCAGACATGATCTAATTGAATTGTAGGGCATGTTTGAGAAGCTCAATGTTCTTCACCTGATTTGGCATTCCATTGCATGCAATACAAATAGCATCATTGTCCTTGAATTAACAAGAAAAAAATCAGGGAATGTTCTGCTGTTCATTAATATCCAGTGGATCACATTGTTAAGTCTGAGATTATGGCATTAAATGAGGACAACAATGCCTAGTTCTGTTAATAAGTTTATTTGACTTGTACCTTTTTAGTTATGAGAAAGGGTCTGAACTGAAAGAACCAGTAAACTGTTCAACCCCCAGATAGTGACAGATGTATTCATTCTGATTTACTTCAAATTTCTCACCTTTCTATTATTTGTTTATGTCAATCTACGATTTCTATCGATGAGAAATTTGTCTTTCAATGATGATTTTTATACAACCGTTTTCTTAACAAGTACAATTGTACAATCATTTCTGAGGAGGCTTTGCAATGTATTTCTAGCATTTTCTGATTTTACTGTGAAAGATGGAGAGCTGAGTTGGTAAGATGACATGTAACAAAATGATAAGACTTCAGTTTCAAATACCACTTACCAGTCAGCATGGCAGCAGTGGTGCGACACTGACTACCATCCTCTGGAACAAGGAGGGACAAATCAAACACTCCTGATCACTACCTATTAATACACATTATAAAACATATCTGCATGCCATAAAATGGCGCTCAGCCATAACTCCTACTGTTCAAAAAGCTAGGCTAACTCACAGGTATGGGAACCAGCTTTGATATTTTTGGTGCGATGATGTATTGGAGAAAATTGCCAGAAGACAAGCCCTTTATAAATTTTCTTTCTCGCCCTGTGTGCTGTCATGGTGCCATGTGGCTGATGTAAGAGTCTTTTGGGTATTCTTGCTTTGTACTACCAGCAGAGGTAGCTGTATACTGTGCTCAGTTACAATATGCTGTGCTTGAGGGAAAGAACAAGTGAAGTAAAACAGCAAAAGTAAATTTCTGAGTTACAAGGCTGCTTGTGTAAAGCTTTGATTCAGCTTCAACTGGAGTATTGTGTCCAGTTCTGGGCACCATACTTTAAGAAAGATGAGAAGCCATTAAAGATTCAGACAAGATTTACAAAAATGGTTCAATGGATAAGGAACTTCAATTATGTAGATTGGAGAAGTATTGTTTTCCTTGCAGAAAGAAGGTTGGGAGTGTTCAAAATCATGAGGTGTTTGAAAGGAATAGTTAGGGAAGAACAATCTGTCCCATTGCAGGAATAATTGAGAACAAGAGGTCAGAGATTTAAGGTAATTGGCAAAACAAGCAAATATGACATGAGGAAAACGTTTTTCACGTGGTGAGTGGTTAAGATCTGGAATGTGCTGCCTGAGAGTTTGGTAGACACAGTTCAATCAAAGCGTTCAACAAGGGATTGGATTGTTCTGTGAAAAGAAAAAAAGATTTAGGTTTATATGGAGACGGGCGATATGACAAAATTATGAACGGTACATTTGGAGAGGCAGCATAAACATAATGGGCTGAATGGCAGCCTTCTGTGCTGCAGCAATTTGGAATTCCCAATCTCCTGCTACTTTTTCAGAAAATAATTAGAACCTTTAAAGAAATGGTGCAACCGATGTTTATGCCATCACTCCTTGGATTTCTGCTGAGCTTTTACAAAATGTAACAGAAAACTGGAAACCTTGCCTCCAACTGAAATTCTAATTCATAATTCCAAAATTAATAGTGCAGCTAAAGCGGTAGGAAGAGAATTAAAGACTTTTATGCTTAATCAGACCAGGAAAAAAAAATTAGAATCATGAAAACAGAAGATATTGAGCCAAATGATATGTGTTGTTAAATTTAAAAATAAAGGCAATAAAGAGGTTAGGTAAAGAATAGGATGACTATGAAGGTTTTCAATGTATTTTGTATGTAATGTTGCTTTTAGTGATTAATCTCAACATTTAAAGAAGGAAGAAAGATTTGCATTGATATAAATTCTTCAATGACCATTGGATGTCTCAAAGCACATTATAATCAGTGGATTACTTCTGAAATAAAGCCATTGCTGTAATGTAAACTATCCCCAACAACTTTATTTCAGGAAAGTTGGTGCAAATGCAGTGGAACAATGCAAAAGCTGCCATTAAACTATTTTCAGATTGTTGGAGATTCCTGACGGTCCTTTTGCCATCTTCAGAAAAACTGGTACATTTATACGGTAAGCTGCTTACTTTTCACAGCCACATGGCCTCGCTGAGTCCATCAACAAAAAGTTTATATTACCCCTGTATAGCTGACTTTTAATTATCAAGTGTTCCATTTAAAAATAACCAAGTGTACAGTTTTATGCTTTAAGCAAGATAAAAGATTAGCTTTTAGTGCAACTATTGCTGAAGGTTGTTTAGGCAAAAAAACCAAAAGTTATCAGCTAAAATATAGATACAAAGATTTAGATTTCAAATTTTGATTCAGCTTTTACTCTCACGTGTACCCAAGTATGAGATACAAGAGAAAAGTGTATAATATCAGTATACATGGTGTCATGATTAGATTCCCTACAGTGTGGAAACAGGCCCTTTGGCCCAACAAGTCCACACCAATCTTCCAAAGAGTAACCCACCGAGACCCATTTCCCTTTGACTAATGCACCTAACACTATGGGTTTTTTAGCCTGGCCAATTCACCTGACCTGCACATCTTTGGACTGTGGGAGGAAACCCATGCAGACACAGGGAGAATATGCAAACTCCACACAAACAGTCACCTGAGGTTGGAGTTGAACCTGGGCCCCTGGTGCTATGAGGCAGCAGTGCTAACCACTGAGCAACCGTGCTGCCATCTTGGATGCAATATCTTAGTTATAGAAGTAGAAAAATAAAGAAATGTTTAAAAGTTCAGCACTACAGTTTTCTTTGTGTTAAAGTAGAAAAATAAAGAAATAAAGTCAAAAAGTCAAAAAGTCAAACATTACAGTCCCAGGCCTGCAGACGCTCCAAGCTGGGCTTTCTCCAAGAGGGCTCGCTCCCCCCTGCACTGGGCTAAGACCTGCTTCTGACCTCCATCGGGCATGCCAAGCTTCACCACCACTTGCAAGGCTTCAGCCTTGACCGCTGCTTCACCACTGACCATCGCTGCAGCCATCCTTCGCGACCGACCACCAATTCAGCATAGCAGTCCAGGATTCCTCTCTTAGAATCCCTGTTGAGAACCACTTGCTGTCTCAAGATGTCTTTCTCTCTCTCACATGATGTTCAGTGGAATATTCTCTTGAAAATGGTTGTTTACAGCCAGCCTTAATACAAACAACCATTGTTCCATAATGTAAAATCAATCATGAAATTCCTTGTGATAGTCTTCCTATCTCCTCCTCAACACTGCAGAACCTTTAGAGTTGTTGCATCTTTATAAGATTCAATGCACAGCCCTGGGCTGTTTAAATTATTTAATGAACTTTTGTGCTGGCTGCCTATGATTATATTGGGCGGCACGGTGGCACAGTGATTAGCACTGCTGCCTCACAGCGCCAGAGACCTGGGTTCAATTCCCGCCTCAGGCGACTGACTGTGTGGAGTTTGCACGTTCTCCCCGTGTCTGCGTGGGTTTCCTCCGGGTGCTCCGGTTTCCTCCCACAGTCCAAAGATGTGCAGGTCAGGTGAATTGGCAATGCTAAATTGCCCAAAGTGTTAGGTAAGGGGTAAATGTAGGGGTATGGGTGGGTTGCGCTTCGGCGGGTCAGTGTGGACTTGTTGGGCCGAAGGGCCTGTTTCCACACTGTAAGTAATCTAATATTATCTGATTTGGGTTGCTGTTTAATTCCCAAGGAAGTCATGCGGCAGCTATTTTGTCAGATTCCTGGGTGGCATTTCACCCTTTTTGGACTAAGTTGAATGAAAAAGAATATTGAGTGGAGAGAACCTGTGACATCTTTGTTCAGAAGGTCTGCTACATTAGACATCAATGAGGCAACTGATTGGCTGCTGGTGGGCCTCTATGAAATAAGATGCTCTACCAGCCCAGAGCTGCTGACCAATCATCAGAGGCTACATCTCCAGAACTTGGCAGTGCCAAGGCAGGAAAAGCTGTGGTTGCTGGTGGGAACCAGCGCCAACTCCCCCACCCACCCCCAATTTGGAGAATCAGGAACAAGCAAAGTAAGTGTTGGTTTTGTGGGAGTTGTATCTGGTATTAGGTGTTATGGGCAGGAAAGGCATGGTGGGTGCAATGGGGTGTTAGGTAGGTAGTGTGGTTGGCAGAAATGAGGACAGGATATTGGATCAGAGAACATAGAGCTCTGCTCTCGGTCAGGTCTCTCGGTCTTGCACAAATTGTTGCAGATGATTAGCCTCCCCACATTTGACAGCCTGCGTGCACTGATTTACCATTCAGTTAGGCTGACTGTTTTTTTTGTTCCACTGGGAACTAAATTATTTGCAGCTCAGGTTGTATGAGACCCTTAAATGTTCATTAATTGACCACTTAGCCTTAATTGGCAGCAAGTCAGGAAGTTGGGTATGAGCTTTCTGACTGGAATTTCTCAGTTGAGAGAAAATGAGTGAGTATTAACTTATCTAATTCTATTGTACCTGCCACCTTATCTGACACTCCTCAGGAGGGAGTATTCTGCCCTTACTTGTATTTTAAAGATAAATCAGCTTTCATTGCGCATCAGGGTTGATAAAGTGTGGTGCTGGAAAAAAGCACAGTAGGTCATGCAGCACCAGAGAAGCAGGAGAGTCGATGTTTCAGGCAGGACCCTTCTTCAGGACTGGGGACGGGGAAGGGAGCTGAGAAATAAATGGGGAAGGTGGAGCTAGGTGAAAGGTAGGTGGGATGGCAATAGTTGGGCAAAGGTAGGAGGTGATGGTGATAGATTGGTGGAAAGTATAGAGTGGATAAGTGGGAAGGAAGATGGACAAGTAGGTCAGGTCAAGAGGACGGATCTGAGACGGATCTGGGATGAGAAGGAGTGGCGGGAGGGGAGTTTTGGAAACTGGTAAATTCAGTGTTTGTGCTGTGTGGTTGTAGGTTCCCGAGTTGGAAATTGAAGTGTTCCTCCTTCAGTTTGCGGGTAGCTTTCTGTAGGCAGCAGAGGAGGCCCAGAATGGATATCAGAATGGATATGTCCGCAGGGGACATATTTCACACAAGTCAAAAGTATAACTACACATTCATGACAAATGGTAATTTGTAAAGTCATACAAGTCCACAGCTCAGCATTTCTTTCATCAAGTCTATAAGGAAAAAAAATATTTTCTAGATGAGGTTTACTCTGCCTTCTTTGGCCCAGGGTTCAGTTTGACAGGTTGCTCGGAAGTGTACATCAAAATCCATAACTTGCCCTGTTCTTTTTCCAATGAGGGCAGTCCCAGTCCTTCTCATTACTACACTCACATGTATCTGTGTGTTTGTGTATGCTAATGTAAGAGTGCTAGGCAATGATAAATGAGTGCAAATCCTTTCTTTCCATGTTCTAGGAATAATGTGGCTAAATAGCCCACTTACTGCACTGGCTGAAACCAGGTAATCCCAGCCTTTCCTGATCAGTGCAACCTATTGATACATTGAATTAAAGGCGCTTTTATATTATGCTAGACCAAAAAATCCCCAAAGTCTTTTGGAAGCCAAGTGCAGGGATTCACTCGGGCCAACAGCTCAAAAGCTTACTAAAAACAGGTGTTCCTGGCAGCAAATCCTGGCAGATTAGCACTCAGCTTCCAGCCAGCTGGGTCAGAGCTGTATTTTGGGAACCAAGTATTCGCATGGGTCTGACATAATCAAATCACCTCAATTCACTAAACAATTAGTGGAGCTCATTGAAAATGTGTTACCCTGACTTATTTTTAGATGGCTATGCACTGCTCCTTTTGTGTGTGAGCTGATTGAATAAAGAATGTTGGGAAGAAAGTCAAAGGAGATAATTAAATGTCTCCCTCCATTATTCAATGGACTTATTTTGAACCTGATTACACATCCTGTGATGGTTGTCAGCTAACTCTCCATGCTCAACTTACTTATAATGTAACTTTTCTTGGAGTGGGTGAAGGTATAGACTTGCAAAGAATCTATATTAAAGAAAATTTTCCAGGCAGCATGATCAGTAAATGTGATGTAGTATTAAGTTTCTCTTAGCTGTATAATGATTTTTTTTGGAAAAATGAATTTGTGTTGTCGTCTCTAAGAGCTCGTATAAACATAAAACATTATTTCGGCAACACAATCTAGAATGATTGAATGATCTTATAAGGTTGGTTCAAGGCTGACTTTTTTTCGCACACACTGGGGAGCCCCCTTGGTATGACATGTGGAATGCATAAACATACCAATGCATTTCCAGTGTGCATCACTATTGGAGACACATCTATGGGATGTATAACACTGTCACTCACTTAATAGGTTTTGAAGATGTCAAGTTTATGAATATCAGCAATATCCAATAGAGTCTGAACTTCGGACTTTGTTTCCTTTCCCAATGCCTGCTTAATATATGCATGAAGGATCAAATGATTGTGTTACAATCCAGTCATTGCTGTGGAAAGCTTCCAAATGCATCAGCTGTTTATAGTTATTTTTTGGATAGTTGAAGGTAATACATACTGATGTCACAAGAAAGGTATAATTACCTGCTGTGATAGGCAAAATCAACGACATGATTCCAGAAACCATCTAATTACATTGTATCCTGCACTGTTCAGAATTCAACACAGAGAGAATAAATAATGGATAGTCTGGGAATGATTATATAGCAGAAATCTAATTGAGGGGTTCAACTGATATAAAAAATCCATGACATCAGCAACAATAGAGCCCCCAAGATTATGGGGTATGCTGTCTCCACACTTTTTATTTAAAAAAGGGTGAAAAGATATGTCTACATTCAATTGAATTGCTGATGGGTAGAAGATTTGGCTCTGTGTAATCACTTTCCACTATTTGTCGCTGTTCGTAATGTCTTTCAGCTTCATGTGAGGATGGTATTTTAATTATGGACTGTGTCTTCATTGACAGAAACTTTCAGGGTTGGAGCAGATGGACAAGTTCCTCTGTGATCCCATTCCCATGTGATGCTATTACTATGACTTCATGCAGAACTAGGCAGTTGATTAGTAAAGAATGCTGTCACATCCATGTCCGGCAGATCAACATTTTAGCCATTGGATAAGTCCAGCAAATTAGCAAGTTAGCAATAAAAAGGAACGCTGATGCCTCTCTTCCAGAAATCTGCCAATATGGAGCAAAACTCCTGTCAGCTAGGGTGTCTGTTATTTACATAATAAAGGATCAGTTGTCCCGGAAAAAGGGAGTGGGTAATGTGAGATTTTAAATAAAAAGACAGATTTTCCCCTCACTAATTGCATGCTTAGCAAAACCTGAGGTATCCTAAAATTCTGTTCTGGAATGATTAATTTCAAGGGACATGGGCATTTTACCATTTTGATTGGCAGGAATTTCATAAGTGGACCATCTTCCAATAACCTGAATATTCTTCTAAAATTTCATAGCTGAGTTGGGTTTTAAAGACCATTTATATATATGTTGCAAATCTTCATAGTGGTTGCTTTTGGATTATTTATGGGAAGTTACTTCCAGCATTAAACTACGGTTAAAGAGTAAGCTGGTTGGAGAATTAATACCAGAGAGTTGAAGTCCTGTCATAAACTAATGTTCCCTTTGAGTGCAGCCTAATACTGGGAGTGTGGGATTGCTGAATTTACCTACTTGAACCATTTTACTTGATTGCAGCATAATAAATAAAGCACAAAATAGTTCAGAATAAATTTCACCTCAGCTGGATATCTGCCAGAATGGATATATGAATAAACCCTCACATGTATTGTGTGCTTAAGAATGGTGACAAAATAAAACAACCCTTTGGAAATGTTTACCCTGGAGATTTTCCAACACAGCAAAACTGCGGTTTTATCAGCTCACGGTCTGCAGGCACCGGAACAGACAATTGTCAGACAGTTATGTTAATTATTCTCATTAGCGCCTGCACTCATCCCTTCTGACAGGCAATGGCATGGATTTGATTATTAAATGCTACCACTGCTTTGTTTTGCTGCTTTCCATCACTGAATAAATATTAATGGTTGTAAACTGTTCTCCCAATGGCTTGGTGCAGGCCACATGTGACCCCTGAGGTTTGGCAACCTGCTCTTCAAAGTCAAAGCATGTTGGTCCTATTTTGCTCCATATGTCTTATTCGCTGCCTTGTCATTTATGATTTCTGTGGCACTGGTGATTTGGAGAGATAATTTTTTAGTGCTATAGTTTCATTGCTGCACAAACCCTAAATCAGAACCCACAAATTTGTTGTAACAGCAGCACCAGCTATCCAAATGAATGTGAATGGTAGACCCCCAAGACTACTTAGTATGTACCTCTGCAGCCCATATGGACAAGGATTGGGCCTCTTTGGTTGCGTGAACGGATATAGGAATCAGATTGAACCATATAGAGTAGGAGGTCCCAGATTTGATTCTCAGGCAGTGCTGAGGCAGAACAATCTACTTCATCACCCTTAGGCTAAGGAGAGGGACATTGTGGCAGAGCTATTACAGGAAGTGATACAGTGATAGTTTTGCTGTGATCCTTTCTCCAACACACACCCCATTCAGTCAAAAACCTGCTTACTTTCACTGACAAGGTACATCCTTGAGAATATCCAATTGAGTGAATGGTACCCATGGGACTGAGAGTGAATGATGCCAATATTTACAGAAAGCAAGAAGGAATACAAGTCAGAATAGATTTTGCAGTACAATTTCAATTTGTAAATTGCAAGTCCACCTCAATTTTCATAAACTCAGAAATAGAGCCAGCAATGGCTCAGTTGGACTTGTGAAAGAACAATCCCATTCATTGGCAATGCTAATGAAAGACAAGGAAATCGTACAGTGCAGAGGAAGCTATGTAGTCCTGTGTGATCATGCTGGCTCTTTGAAAGAGCTGTTCAATTAATCCCATTTCTCCTGGATCTTGTCTGTAGCTCTGTAAATCTTTGCCCTTTATTCTGTCTCTCCTCCATTCTCAATTCCTGGCAGTGGAGATGCAGGGACCCGCTGAGGATACACTGATGATTTAATCTGTCAGGACACAAAATATTTTTGCATTGTTCACAAATTTTTCTGGCACGTAAGTGGAAAGGAATTTGGCCAAATGTTATCCTTTTAGCAGCTGTCTCAGGAGGTTTTCTTTTCAAGTAAACATACTATGCAGATACTCTAATCAGAATCAGGATGTGTTTTGAGTGCTCATGAAAGGACAAGATCATTCAATTGTGAGTTACTTTGGACTGGCTTACAGCTCTGATCATAGTGCCCCACTCAAAGTCAACCATACAGGCTGCTGCATCAGCCCATTTCTACTGTATGGATTCATATAATGCCATTTTGTTATTTATTTTGGACGTGAAACAGTAGTTGGTGGGAAAATATATTTATATTATAAACACTTGCTGTCTCATTGATTCCAGCTCTCATAATAATAAGTGTCATAGATTTGTAGAGGTGTAGAGCATCTACATCAGATGGCCCTGATATAGAAATCTAAAGAACTAACAATTTCAATGCTTGACAGCTCTGTTATTGATGGACATCAAGCACATATGTCCTGAATTGTAGTATCCTGAGATCTATACATCTATTGGGCATAGTGCATCACAGTTAAATGTAGGACTGAGGCATTGTGCACTGTCAAAGCAACAACAATTACATTTATATAACACCTTTAAGGTAGTACAATGTGCCAAACCAGAAAGAAAAACAGTAAAAACCATTAATACTGCTAAATGAGTCATATTGGTCTTGCTGGGCCTTCATTTTATAGTACAAGACCAGTATATCTCATTTACTAATTTAACTGTTATTTTCCTTCTGGGAATATACTTTACAGAAACACTATGAGAGAAAATTTAACATTGAACAACATAAAGGAATGTTTGAAATAAAAACAGCAAATACTGAGAAATACTCAACAGCTTGACAGCATTTGTGGAGAAAACAGAAACAGATTAAATTTTTATTGAGTCAATACCTATACACTTCCATTAAATTACAATCAGGCCTAACATTTCAGATTATGACCCTTCATTATCATTCTGTTGAAGGATCATTAAACGCCGGGTTTAATTGTTCTATTTCACATGTGTAGTCAAATTGTACATTTCCAACTTGCAGAAGTTTGGTTTTGTAAGAATATATTATGACAGGTGACCAAGTAGGCTCCTTAATGAGGTGATGCCTCCAAAATGCATAAAAGAGAAAGGAAAGGAAGGATATGTTAGGAATAGAGTGAAAGCTAACCATTGGTGTTCACTTAATCATTGCATCAGAAGCTCTCAGTGCAACCATTATTGATCTGCCAATTTCCATCTCAGCTTAATGCCTTAATATAAGCAGATTTAGATCTTAATGCAAATTCAGATTCTACAGTTGCTCCCACCTGAAGTCAGCCTATTTAAAGAATGGAACAGCAGTTGAAGTGATGATTTATTCCACATAAGCAGAAGGAAATTCCAATCAAAAGAGGCACTCCAGTTCTTGGCAGCCAAATTTGCAGCTCTTCTTCAACTGGAAACTGGAAGAGGTTCGAGCGTATTCTCCATCTGATGTCCTTTTGGATTTATATAGCACGGAAACAGACCCTTTGGTCCAACTTGTCCATGCCAACTAGATATCCTAAACTGATCTAGTCCCATTTTCCAGCATATGGCCCATACCCCTCCAACCTCTTCCTATTTGTATACCTATCCAGATACCTTTTAAATGTTATAATTGTACCTGCCTCCACCACTTCCTTTGGCAGCTTGTTCCATACAGTACCAACCTCTGTGTGAAAAAATTGCCCTTCATGTCCCTTTTGAATCATTCCCCTCTCACCTTAAACCTATGCCCTGTAGTTTTGGACTCCCCTACCTTGGGAAAAAGAACTTGGCTCGTCACCCTATCCATGCCTCTCATGATTCTATAAATCTCTATAATCTCACTCCCCAGCCTCAGATTCTCCAGTGAATAAAGCCCCAGTCTCTTTAACCTCTCCGAATAGTTCAAATCATCCAATCCTGCAAACATCTTTTTAAATCTTTTCTGAACCCTGCAATATCTTGTGTCACAGTTCAAGAGATGCCAACCACAAACTCTCTCATAGGCTTCCTTCCCTTTTAGCTGAAAATGTGTTGCTGGAAAAGCGCAGCAGGTCAGGCAGCATCCAGGGAACAGGAGAATCGACGTTTCGGGCATAAGCCCTTCTTCAGGAATGAGGAAAGTTTGTCCAGCAGGCTAAGATAAAAGGTAGGGAGGAGGGACTTGGGGGAGGGGCGTCAGAAATGTGATAGGTGGAAAGAGGTCAAGGTGAGGGTGATAGGTCAGATTGGGTTGGGGGCGGAGGGGTCAGGAAGACCTCTCACTGAACAAACATTAGGTGAACTTCACTTTGATTTAAATTAGTCAGCCCTGTGGTACCCTTACAGAAAAACAATTAAAATTAGATTCCCTCAGAGAAGCTAACTTCACATAATGTTGTACAAATAATAAATGCTTGACATTGTCTTGCTATCTTAATCAATTTAAACCTTTGCTAATGAGTCAAGCTCAAAGCTGGAGTTTCCAATCAGGTAGTCTCTTGATTTTTCTTAATCATTCTTAGGATATAGATGTCATTGGCTGAGCCAGCATTTATTGCTCATCCCTAATTGTCCTTGAGAAGGTGGTGGTGAGTTGCTGCAGTGAACTGTTGCAATCCATGTGGTGGAGGTACATCCACTGTGCTATTAGAAAGGAAGTTCTTGGATTTAGACACTGCAACAGTGAAGAAGCAGCAATATAGTTCAAAATCAGTTTGATGTGCAGGTTGGAGGGGATCCCTGAGCGTGTTCCCAATGTTTATGCTGCTCTTAGCCTTGTAAATGGTAGAGCTTAAGGGGCTGAAAGGTCGTATTGTAGGCACATCGCCTTGACAAGTTGCTGCACAGTATCTTGCAGTCTATCCCTTAAGTTGTTTGAGACCATGATCCCTATATTCTCCAAAAACAACATTGCTTTCCTCTGACTATATCTCTCCTCTTAATCTCTGTTTCACAGCCAGATGGAGATGAAAGAATTTTGAATCAGAATGGAGGATAATATCCAGACAGGGTAACAAATCGTTTATTATTTAGTTTCCAGGGAAAGTCAACTTCTGTATGGCATGCACTAGCCATTCTTCATCTTTTAAAAAGTCTCTTGCGAATATGCATTGCTTTTAAAAAAACCCAACATTTAAGCCTAAAGTCTATCTATGGCAAAATGTATAAAGAATCCTGAAATGCAGTAATTATTATCTGAATCAGTTATGCAAGCAAATGGGTAATAATTTTAGTGGCATTTTGACTCTAAGATCTGATGGAGAACTGGAGAATTTTCTGAAGAGTATGTGGCCTTTGGCAGTTTATGGGTTCTTTAAGGGGAGTTTTGACTTTCTTTTAAAAACTGCTGCTGAATTAGTGTGAGTGAAGTATTTGAGCCACTAGTTTGCAAAGTTCCAATCTCTGCCAACCAAAAGCAATCATGTACTGTATACACACATTGCTTTTGCCATGGGAACTTGTAGTACCAGCACTACACTGCCATCAGTATAAAGCAATCCTTTCTGATAATAATAGGGAATATTAATGGTCATCTCTAAAGTAAAAGTCTAATTTTCCTGCACACTGTGATTGCAAGATTCTGGCTAAGATATCAGCTATCAGAATATAAGATGTTGCTACTGTAACATGATTTTCTCATACACATCAACTGAAACATCTCTGTATCATTCCTTATTAAGTGTTCTTAAATGGATGTAGCATTATATGGTGAAAGTCTTTTATTGGGGTTACATGAAAGTGCTTACTTTACGTATTGTAGGAATTTTAAGGACAGTTTTACTAGCTGGAATATATCCAACCTGGTTCCCCCACTAACCGCAGCTATATTTGCCAAACGTTTCTCCATTTCTTTTTGATTTGGATGGTGGGTTACTAGGTACCTTATTCCTGATTTGACAGCAGTCTGTTCTTAAGAAGAGAAACACTGCCATTCAAGTCTGAATGCATCCGTTGATCCTGAAATCACAAGGCAGCTGGAAGTTGTTCAGTTGAGGATCGGAATTTGAGGCAGGCCATGAATTGCCCAAGAATGGGTCACATTTGTGACTCATAGGACATAATATCTGAAGGAATAAAGGAATAGAAGAGGACATTCAACCCCTTGGCCTGTTCTGACACTCAATAAGGTCATGACTGATCCATGATCTAATCACACCTGCCTCAGGCTCAAGTCCCTTATTACCTTTGATTAACAGAAATCTCTTGATCTCAGATTTAAAGTTTACAATTGAACTTGTTTCAATTGCAGATTGAGAAAGAGATTTCTAATTTTCTGCAACCCTTTCCAAAGTGGAAGTGCGTCATAATTTCACTGCTTAGAGGCTTGGCAATACTGTTATACAACAGACATAGCCCTTCTCTATTTGTTCTCCTATTATTTTGAAAATCTTGATCAAGTCACCCCTCAAGTTTGTAAATTCCAGCGAATATAGCCTCAATTTGTGTAATTTTTCCTCATAATTTAACCTTTAATGAAGGTCTGGAAGAGCCAATGTCCACTTGCTAAAAGCTGATGCCATACAAATGATGGATTTAGCATGGATAAAGACTGTAAAGGCGGTTTAGAGGCTCACACCCAAGTGCCCTTACTTTTGAACAGGGTCCAATGAAGAGTGATGATAATGTATTCCACAGTATGTACAGCACAGAAACAGGCCATTTATGTTTGTTTGTTTATGCTCCATGTGAACATCTTCCCACCCCTCTTCATTTCACCCTATCAGCATATTCCCGCTCCCCACTGTGTTCATCCAGCTTCCTCTAATACATTATGTAGCTCAATGATCTCCTGTATAATGAGTTCCACATTTTAATTACTCTCTGGATAAAGAAGTTTCTCTTCAATTCCCTATTGGATTTGATTAACTTAAGCCAATGTGTATAGTTCTGTTCTCCCCCACATGTATAAAGGTCTTTCTCACATCTACATCTTCCTTTCATAACACTTAAAACCTCTTTAAGGCCATCCCTCAGTCTTATAATTTCTAAAGATAAGAGTCCCAATCTGTTCAATCTTTTCCAAAAGTTTGGAGCTCTCAGTCCTGCCATCATGAGCCAAAATCTTAGCTGACTGGTTCCTTTCTCTAGCCCCAGAATGTTGAGACCATTCATAGTAATCTCCGATTGTCCTAGCATCTATTCTGCCGCAAATGAGTTCAGGTGACTTACCAAAAGTCATAGCAAGTATTGTGGGCTTTTCCATATTGGATGTCTCAGAAGTAGGCAAGGCAGTGAATTACGCATTGAACTGATTTGGTTGCCCTTCATTTTAATTCTGATTTTTAAAATCCAACATGCTACAGTCACAAAACAAAAAAAAAACTCCTTCCTACAGATGTTGGTTCTGAAATCTCGATGAGCAAAAATCCTGAAGGCCATCAACATTTAACTGCTTTTGGAGTTCGCTGGGTCAATGTTTGAGCATCTCATTTGCAAGGGCAGTCTGTGTAATCATTACTTTAGATCTATAATGGGTGCCAGCCTGGGATTAGCCCACTGATCACTGGACATTTGGCCAGCTGTAGTGTGCTGTACTGTAACCCAGACAATTCTTGGACTGGCCTCCCGGATGAAGAATACCACCCAGGATAGTGATTTATTTTTAGTGCAGGTTTTGGCAGGAGATGAATAAACACTCCAGGGACAGATGGAGAAACACACAACACACAGGAACACTCATGCAATCCTAGGACCATTCTGCTTACCATCACTGAAAATGATTTATATAAATTTGGAGATATTTTATAGGGACCAGCATTTATTTTGCATATTGTCTTTCTTTTATTTTTTTAAATATCTGACTCCATGCTTGTTTTGGCTTGCCAGTTATTGAAAACAAAAGGTGGTGTGAATTTTTTGGAAAAATATAAAGGGAGTGTGAACAATTGAAAGAAAAAGGGAGTATGGACTGGCCCAAAATAACATACAACAACTTAGCAACCAATCCTTTAATAATTCCACTGCGGGAAACATAGTTTGAGGATGAGAATATTCTATCTATGTGAAGAGTTGCATTAATAATTTCTTCCAGGCGTTGAACAGGAAAGTGATTGTTTTTCATTGTGTTTATTTGTGAATGGGATGTAACAGTATGGCATTGATTGATCCACCAATCAGGATGTTATTTTTTTCTCAGTGTTTTTGGTGGCTAAACAGAAAATCATTTTTTCCACATTCAGTTCTGAGTGGGAGGATTTAAGGGATACAGTTTTATGCTGATTGTTCATCTCCCACAAATGATTTTAATTCTTTTTGAAACTGGTTGTAAATCTGTTCCATTCCCTGCACATATTGAAAACTTTGTCATTTTTGTTATAGTAACTCCTACCATCAAACCACACTAAAAAACCTAAAGCACTCTTGTTTCTGAGATGCCCTAACCTTGACACTAGAAATTGAAGAAATGTGAGATCTACACTTTCGTGATTCATGGCAACAAGAACATAACTGTGGTGATTGTAACAAGATCAGCCAGGTGGATGTCATAGAATGAGTTCCCTAATTGGACCAGATTAACAGTCCCAATTTGGACTGACAGGTATCAACAGGAGTGTCAGAGATTCTATTCACTCTGAGAGCTGGCTCTGAGTGAGCTGGATCAATGTCAAAGATTCCCCATGTGTAAATAAAAAGTGACTTGGTGATGGGATATTGACTTCTCTGGAGTTATTGCAGTAGCGATGAGAGAAAAGCACGCTCCTGAAAAAACTTGCTCGTGACAATTGTTGGGGTAAGCACCTCCGGCATCATGACGATATTTGGGAAGCTTGATTCTTTCAATCCTGCCATAGATGACTGAGCCCGGTACGTGGAGAGAATGTGTTATTTTTTTCTGAGCAAATGACAGTGGGACAGACAAAAAGCAACAAGTAATTTTCCTGGAGGCTTGTGAAGCAGCAGCTTTTTCAGTTATTAGGAGCCTAACTTTCTCTGAGCCATCAAATACTTAAACCTTTCAAGAAGTGATGGATTTAATTAAGGAATATTATGACCTCAAGCCTCCTCTAATTCTGAGATGCTATCAGTTTTAGTTGACAATTCGAGAATTAGGGGAATTTTTATTGGGATTTTTGATTCGGTTAAAATGACTGGCAGAGGCATGTAACTTTGTTTAACACTTAACGAGATGCTACAATATTGTTTGGTATGTGGGATTAATGATGTAGCCATGCAAAAGTTACTAGCTTTTAGCTACTAGCTGAAGCCAAATTGGACTTCAAACATGCACTACCACAGGCTTTTTCATAGCAAAATGCAGTAAGGGGAGCATTTGAGTTGCGGGCTTTTCAGATGGAAGTGGACACCCTTGCTCGTCTGACTGACCTTGGGAAAAACGTCTTGCGTGACGGCAATTGCATAACCTCCCTCAGGACAATCCTGAACAGGGGGACTCTAGGTCAGTCCACAGCAAAACCCTAAAACTAAATCAAATCTTGGCCAAATGATTAAAAGTTTCTTCAGGATCCAGACTGGCAAGTCATTGTAGTTGCTATCGGTTATGTGAACTTGAGACAGCAAAAGAGCCCCACTAGACCTATCCAGGAAAGTGCATACCCTGGAAAGTCCACCTACATCTGGTTTTGAACAATTAAATTGCTTAGCAACATCTAAATCAAAACCAATCAAAATAAACATTTGGTTATGAGGAGACATTTCTTCAGCCAGAGAGTGGTGGGTCTATGGAATTCATTGCCATGGAGCACAGTGGAGGCCAGGATGTTAAACGTCTTCAAGGCAGAGATTGATAAATTCTTGATCTCGCAAGGAATTAAAGGCTACGGGGAGATTGCAGGTAAGTGGACTCAATGGGCCAAATGGCTTTACCTCCACTCCTACGTCTCATGGTCTTATGGTCTTATGGTTAAATTGTTACCCAGTTCTAATGGAGATCAATAGCGATGCAGCCATTTCAGTAATTGGAGAACCAGTCTTTCACAAAATTCGCTCTGGACTCCATCACTTAAGTTTTCAAAAGTCCTTGGCTAGATTGAGAACCTATATTAGACTACAACTTTGGTTCTTATGAGAAGCAGCTGGTTCAGTTACCACTAATTCACCTCATCAGGCCCAAGCTTGTTTGAGAAAGATACACCTCGATTAGTTTAACATTTTTTGATTAGAAGTGGCTGATTGAGTGAAGTCCGAATTAAGTACCCAATGATTTTTCAGGAAGGACTATGGATTATGAAAGGAGCAAAGGCCAACTTGTATGTTGACCAGGAAGCAATTACATGATTCTGCAAGGCCTGACCAGTGCCATTTGCCTTACTGGCAAAAGTAGAGGCAGGAAAGTGAAGAAATCATCAAACCAGTACATCAAACCATTTGCTCAATTGGGGACACCAGTTACATTGATTGTGTAGTCCAATGGGTCAGTTTGCCTTTGAGGGGATCTCAAACAAATGATAAACCACTTTTCACAGCTGAATAAATACCCAATCCAATATCCAATACCCAATAAATACACAATTCACAACGGATTTATACACAAAGCTGGCAGGGGGCTTTCCTTCACAAAGGAGAAAGTGAGGACTGCAGATGCTGGAGATCAGAGCTGAAAATGTGTTGCTGGAAAAGTGCAGCAGGTCAGGCAGCATCCAGGGAACAGGAGAATCGACGTTTCGGGCATAAGCCCTTCTTCAGGAAGGGCATAAGCCCTTCTTCTTTCCTTCACAAAGCTGGACATGAGCCATGTATACTTGCAATTGTGGTTAGATGAGGATTTCAGAAATATGCTACAATTAATACCAACAAGAGTTTGTACCAATATACGGGACTTGCAATTTTACAGTGGACAATGGAAAACATTTCACAAGGATTACCCCAGGTTGCCATATATCTAAATTACGTGCTAATAACAGGCAAGATCAATAAGGAGCGTTTAGAGAACTTGGACATAATCCTGCGGCAATTCTTCCAGATGGGTGTATGCCTTAAAAGGAACAAAATATGTGTTCCAGGCACCCCAACAGTCGCACCTTATACTCGTTGGAAGATAAGGCGAGAGCGATCAAAGGTGCCCTCGCTGCAGCAGCAGTACTGGAGCTTAGTCTTTCCTTGGGCTAGTGAACTATTATGGAAAGTTCATACATAATCTAGCCTCCATCCTAGCAACTTTGCATCAACTCTTAAAAAAAAGGTCTGCCTTGGAAATGGTTGCATAGCCATGCCATAGTCTTCAGGGAAGTGAAGAAACAGCTATCATCCTCTAAGGTGTTGGCACACTATGATCCCAAGCGAGATCTGGAATTGGCATGCAATGCTGGCCCCCAACAGCATTAGCTCATAGGTGGCCCAAAGGAGAGGAACACCCAATAGCGTATACATCCAGAACTTTGGTTAGTACAGAGGTGTAAATAAAAGGTTTGACAGTCATATTTGGAGTCAACAAGTTCCACTAATACCTTTTCAGATGTACATTTGTAATAATAACTGACCACAAACCCCTGCTAGATCTAATTAAAGAGGACAAGGCAGTGCTGCCCATAGCTTCAGCCCAAATTCCGTGGTGGGCTCTAATACTAAATGTGTATAATTACAAATTGAAACCCTAACTGGAGGCCAAGTAGCAATTGTGGATGCTTTGAGCTGCCTTCCGCAGTCAGATACGCCACTGCTGGTTCTGCCACTGGAAGACTCCATTTTCTAGACACACTGCCAATCACAGCTGACAATATCAGACTTGGGACACAGAAAGATTTGGTCCTAGCAAAACTGAAAAGGCTGGTGCTGATGGGGGAGTCCAACAGGCTGTCATGAGCAGAATTGAAATATTTTTGGACTCAGAGAGACCAGATAACAGTAGAGAATGGCATGTTACTATGAAAACAATAGTGTCCTGAGCAAAGGTCACCATCAGATACTGGCTAAACTCCACAAGGATCATCAAGGGGTTTCCAAAATGAAGATGTTGGTGAGAAGTTACATCTGGTTCTAGGATTGGATGCAGGCACACCTGCATTGATTGGGCAGTGCCTAGAGTGCCAACAATGTCAAAAATTACCGCCAGCATCTCTCCCACATTCATGGGAATGGTTGAGTAGAACCTGAATTTGGTTGCATATCAACTATTCATGCCTTTGCATGTACCCAACGTTCTTAGCTATTGTGGACACCCACTCAAAATGGCTGCACGTGTATAATGTTCATTTATCAAACACGGGGATGACAATAGAAAAACTGGATGCATAATTTGTAGTACATGGAGTCTCAGAAGGTTTGGTCACAAATAACAGGGCATTGTTTACCAGCAGGGAATTTGAGTATTTCCTAAAGTTGCTTTATCATATAAGGACAGCTCCATGCCACCCTTCATCGAATGGTCTCGAAGAAAGAACAGTCCAAACTTTGACAGCGGGCTTAAAGAAACAGTCTACACCTTAACTAGATACTAAACTATCCTGGTTACTGTTTGGTTAGAGAACCACCCGCATACAACTACGGGGATGTCTTCAGCAGAGTTGTTAATGGAAAGAAAATTCAGCATCAAGTTAAATCTGATCTTTCCAGACCTGGGTTGGAGGATGAAACAGCATCACAAGTGAGACGTTTACTTCAGGGGACTAAGTTTAACGTAGGAGCCATGGAAATGGCCCTACATGGGTAAAAGGCATGGTCACTGTGTAATGTTCAGACCAGTGCAATGGTCCTGAGCAAGCATGTGGACCATCTGAAAACTGCAAACTCACAAACAGTGCGGGAGGAAAACATGTTCGGCTGCATGCCTAACTTTCCAACTGTTCTGGAACTCATGGGATCTCCCTCGCCATTAAACATTGAAGATATCTCGGAATTTCAGATGGACACAGTGGACATCACCACTTTGACACCTTTGCTGCTTGAAGAGGAGAATGAATTTCTTCTGAAATGCTGCAGGCGCAAGAGGCGAGCTACTTTGCATTACACACCACCCTTATCAGAAGCAGAGTTGGAGGAACTGACCCGGTGCTAAAACTCCCGAAGAGGAACTACAAAAAATACTGTCCTATGTCCTCAGTGGGGAAGGATGTAGTGACTGGAAAGAGGTCAGCCAGGTAGACCTCATAGAATATGAGTTCCCTGATTGGGGCTGTTAAGCTGTTCCAATTAGGGAGTCTTGGCTGACAGATATAAATAAGATTGTCAAAGGTTCTATTCACTCTAAGAGCTGGCTCTAAGGGAGCTGAATCAGTGTCAATGACTCTCAAAGTATAAATAAAGGGTGACATGATGATGAGATACTGACCTCTGTGTTGTTATTTCAATAACTATGTACTGAAGGTGTTACAGAGGACATCTTATTTGGAGCTCTACAACCCCATTTGATTGATGTAGTTCCATTTACACATGCTCAGTAACCATAGCTAGAATAAAGATAACAATTAATTTGAGTCGGCACGGTGTCTCAGTGGTTAGCACTGCTTCCTCACAGTGCCAGGGACCCAGGTTTGATTCCCACTTCAGGCGACTGTCTGTGTGGATTTTGTACATTCTCCCCGTGTCTGTGTGGGTTTCCTCCACATTCCAAAGATGTGCAGGTCAGGTGAATTGACCAGGCTAAATTGCCCATTGTGTTAGGTGCATTAGTCAGGGGTAAATATAGGGTGGGTTCTCTTCGGAGGGTCGGTGTGGACTTGCTGGGCCGAACAGCCTGTTTCCATACTGTAGGGAATATAATCTAATCAATTACCTTTTACTCTACATATCCATCCAAATTATTTTACAGTACCCCTACTTAACCAAAAACAGTTAATCATAAGCATTTAGCATTTTATTTTACTTTGCCCCATTCCCAACACACCTTCCATAAAATTCTTGTCAAAGAGGGATTAATTTCCTACACCATTCTAAGCTATTTTAGAAAACATGTAGGATGTATGAGGTCTCTTGCAATATTCCCTCTAGGCTGTACAGTGACTCAGAGGTACAGCACGCACTGATCAACATGTTCCAGTCCTGGAATTTGCTGCAATTCATGGACCACAGAGGTCCATGCAATGGCAGGAAATGTTAGAGGGAATGCAGCTCAATTCCATGGAGCAGGACATGGTTTCCGACGTCAGCTAGTCTTCAGGCTTTGGAGAATGCTATCTTGGGATTCCGATGCTTAATGATTGGACTTGCAACCTCCAGCTGCCATCGAGATGAACAGTTGATGTACATTGAATATGAACATGATCCACTTTGGATTAGGAATTTCTTTCTTTCTGGTTAGCTTTCTACTTGCTACATGAAATTGTACAGCTTCTTGAGGGCCTTTGCAGAGAATTCAAGCTTGTCTCTAAACATGTTGAGCACACGTGGATGGTCTCTGTGCATGACTGTAAAGATTTATTTATCCTAAATGTTTTCCAGGTCTTGCTGCACATGGTCATAATTGTTTCAATATCTGAGGTGCAACAAATGATGCCATAATTGTGTAATCATCAGCAAACTTTTCCGTTACTGAACTTATGGTGAACAGCAGGTCATTGAGAAGTGGCTGAAGATAGTTGGATCTAGGATACTAACTGAGGGACTCCTGCAGTTTTGTCCTGGGAATTAGATTAATAACCTCCAGAAATACAATCTTCCTTTTGTGCTCAGTACAACTTCAATTATGGAGAGTTTTCTCCATGATTTCCATCAGCTCTAGTTTTGCTAGTGTTCCTTGACACCATCCTTGATCAAATGTTGCCTTGATATCAATGGTAGTCTCTCTTACCTCCTTTTGCACTTCATCTATTTTGTACATGTTTGGACCAAGACTATCATGAAGTCAAGGTCTAAGTGACTCTGGAGGAATCCAAACTGAACATCGGTGAACCAGTTATTACTAAATGCCACTTGATAGCATTGTTAATGACACCATCCATTGCTTTCCTTATGATTGAGAATAGATTGTAATTGATCAGGTTGAACTTATCCTGCTTTTAATGAAAAGGAAACACATGGTAACTTTACATTGCCAAGTATATAGCAGTGTTTTAGAGTACTAGAATTGCTTGACTAGGGGTGAGGCAAATCTGGAGCACAACTTTTCAGTACTTCTGCCAGAACATTTTCAGGGTCCACAAATGTTTTAGCAGCCAGTGTCTCCAGTCATTTCTTGATTTCAAGTGGAGTGAATTGGCTGAAGATTGTATCTCTGATGTTAAAGATCTCAGGAGAAGGCACTCCACACTCCTGGCTAAAGATTATTGCAGATGCTTAGGCACTGTCTTTTGCATTGATGTTCTAGCCTCCCTACTCATATAGAAATGGGGATATTTTTGGAGACTTCTCTTCCTGTTAGTTTGTTTTATCATCCACAGCCATTCACACTGGATGTACCAAGACTGAGGAGCTTAGATCTGACCAATTGGTCATAGGATCATTTAGTTCTGTCTATCACAATTCACTTCCACTGTTTGATATGCAAATGACCTGCATTGTAGTTCAGATTGAAACCTCCTTTATAGGTATGTCTGGTGTTGGTCTTGGCAAACTCTCTGACATTCTTCATGCCAGAAACATACCTGGGCAACTTTAAAAACTGTCGGATTATTGCAAGTGTTGTAGCTGAAATGGGACCACTTGGCTAGGGGCACAGCAAGTGGAATACTAGTCTTCAGTACTCTTGCTGGAATGTTGACAGGACCAATAGACTTTTCACTGTCTAGTGGTTACAGCTATTCCATGATATAATGTGGAATGTATGGAATTGGCTGAAGACTGGAATTGGCATCACTTCAGTGATGCTGAGAGTTGCTAACCTGCTGGTTTCCAATAAACAAGACCATCTTCTTTTGTGCCTAGGTATGCCAGGTATTGAGGTTGCACATTGTGGTTGTATACAGTTCAATACTGTGCTTGAATACTACTGTTGATAGCCCAAGTGTGCCTCATGAAATTTTGGAATCGCTATATGTGTTTGAAATCTAGAGTGGTCACATCACACACTGTAATAGAGGATATTGTCAATGAAGATGGAACTTCACAATTGACTTCACTGGGTCTCCACCAGGGCTATGCGATGGTCACTTTTATCAATGCTGTCATGGACTGAGGATCTGTGACTAGTAGATTGATGAGGTCAAGTAGGACTTTCTCTCTTTTTGGTATTGTTATCAACTGCCAGAAACCCAGTATAGTAGTGCCGTTAAAGCCGGAGTAGCTTGGCTAGTATTGGTGCTGCTGACTTATTCTCAGTGATTTTCCTTCTATCTTCAGTGCTTCTTTCAGTTGTTCTTTAGCAAGGATAAATACTGATTCACCAGTTGAGGGTTGGGTTGTGGTAGACATTTCCTTGATCACTTGACCTGATGCCATTAGAGTCCACTGTATCTCGAATCATTGTTGAGGACTCCCTCAGCAGCTCCTTCCTGTCTCTATACCTCTGGTAAATCTGCTCTATCAGTAGGGTAGAGCACACTGAAGGATGAGGGAAAATTGACATTTCGGGCAAAAGCCCTTCATCAGGAGTAGAAGCAGGGAGCCTCCAGGGTGGAGAAATAAAAGTTTTATCTCTCCACCCTGGAGGCTCCCTGCTTCTATTCCTAATGAAGGGCTTTTGCCCGAAATGTCGATTTTCCTGCTCTCGGATGCTGCCTGACCTGCTGTGCTTTTCCAGCACCACTCTGATCTAAACTCTGGTTTCCAGCATCTGCAGTCCTCACTTTTGCCCTACTGAGGGATGGTAATAATGATGGTGGGTCTGGGATGTTGCGTGACTTGGTGAGTGTGACTATGTCAGGCTGTTGCTTGACTATGTGCCAGCTCTTCCAGTTTTGGCACGAGGCCCCAGGTATGGCTAAAGAGGAGAATAACATGGTCTTCAGAGCTGGTATGCCATGGTTAATTCCAGTATCCTCATCAGCACCAAGTGATTTATTCTTCTCATTTTGAAATTGCCCCATATAGATGCAATTCAGCAGTTTAACTCAGTTAGAATGGAGAATTCTCAAAAGATTTCATTGAAGCATTTCACTCATTGATGAGTTCAGCTTGTGACACGGCCCACGTCCAACATGAATTTGTGGGTTCTGCAGCTGCTGGCTGTCTGACCTACTCTCCCTTCCTTTCATGGTTGATCATCTGGTGCCACCTACGTTCTCAGGAATTTCTCATCCTCCCCCAAATCCAGCACATTCATTGGCAAGGCCAATTGGAATTCCTCTGGTCAAGACTGTTTGCAGCTGCAGGAGCCAACAAATGCCAGTGTGGAAGCTGTTGTGGTAAATGTATAGCGAAAGAGTGCTGAAAACACAACTATTGTACTGGACTGACAAAGTCAGTTACCTTTTCATGAGAGACGGAACCAGTTTCATTTGTAATTTTGCAAGTTAATTAAAAGAAATAAGCATGGTAGCATGAGAAAAATAACTTTGAACCAGGTGAGCCAGGAAGTATATTGGTTCTATAAAACCAATAAAACATCATTAAGAAGAAATCAATAATGAAGCTGTGACTGAAACAGGGCTGATACATATTGCTGTACTTGGCTTGCTAGATGTACTGTTTAAATCTTATATATTCTATATATTAAACAATATATAAAACATGTATTTTTGAATAAGACAAGTATTCCTACATTAAATATTATGGCCAATACTCTTAAAATATTCAGCTATAATAAATATCTACCTTGTGATTTTTCTGTATCTTTAATTGCAGTGCTTGATCTCTGATGGTCAGTCTCATGCTTTTCTCTAACTTTCATTCAATCTCACTGTGCTTTTTCTCCCTTTCTCTCATTCAAACTTACTGTGTGCTCTCTGAAGTTCAAACTCAATATTCTGTCTTTCGTTCAATCTCGCTGTGTGGTCTCTGATGTTTATTTTCACTGTACGCTGTTTAAAGTTCAATCTCACTATTCTCTTCCTGCTGTCTTGCTTATACATTCTCACTGTGTTCGCTCTGATTTTCAGTTTAGTTGTACTCTCTCTGATGTTCAGTTTCACTGTTGCCTTTCTGTTCTGTTAAGTATCAGCGTGCTGATTCACTTTGCTATTCAATCTCTCTATGATCACTGCTTTGCTGAAGTTCAGGCTCACTATGCTCTCTTTCACAATCTCTCTGATGTTCAATCTTACAGTGTGATCTCTGAGGTTCAGTTTCACTATACACTCCCTCTCTCTCTGTAAAGTTCAGTCACTGTTCAGTCCCCCTCACTCTCATATGTTCAATCCATTCTTTTTCCCTGATGTTCAATCTCACTATGTTCTCTTGCTCTCTTTTGCTCTCACATTTTCACTGTGCACTCCCTCTGTCATATATTTAATCCCAATAGTCCTTCTTCCTCCCTCTGTTTTGTCTCACTGATGTTCAGTTTTACTGTACCCACGCTCTGATGTTCAGTGTCACTAAGTTCTCTTTCTCTCAAGTTCAGTCACACTGTAGATGCTCTCACTGTCTGAAGTTCTCTCTCCTTGTAAAGTTCAAACTCCCTAACTTCTCCCTCTTTCCCATTCTCTCTGAAGCTTAGCTTCACTGTGTTCCCCCTTTTTAAAGTTCAGTCTCACTATGCTGTCCCCCTCTCTCTCCCTGGTGTTCAGTTTCACTATGTTCTGTCTCTGATCTGTCTCATTATGGACTCCCCTTCTCTGTCTTATATTTGGTCTCTTTATGCTCACTGTCTCTGTTGTGTCTTGCTGTCACTCTTCTGCCTGATGTTCAGTCTCATTGCACCCACTATTTGTTCAGTTTCACCTCTCTCCCTAAAGTTCAGTCTCATTGTGCTGCCTCTTTTTCTGAAGTTCAGTCCCACTGTTCCTTCTTTCTCTCTGAAATTCAATCTCACGGTGCTCACTTTCTCCCTCTCTGAATTTTGTCCTCCTTATTCTTTCTGTCTGTGTCTCTGTGAAATTCAGACCCACTGTGCTCTCTGTCTCTGCAGTTCATTCTCACTGTAGACTCATAGGTGATAATAACACAGAAGAAGGCTATTCGGCCCATTGTGTATGCACCAGTCAACAAAGACCTCAGAATCAGACATTCTGAGACATGCAGGAGGCCATTTAGCTCATTGTGTCTGTTCTATTTCTATTACCCAGTGCCAATCTCTCGCCTTTACTCATATTACTGAACACTATTTCTACCCAAATGCCTTGATAGAACCTACCTCCACCACATTTCCAGGCATTGCACTCCATGTCCGGAGTAGGTGCTGTGTGAAAGTTTTGCTCACATCATTTGCTTCATTTGCATATCACTCTAAATCAATGTCCTCTCATTCTTTTGTTTTCATTTTATGAGCAGGAATAGCTCCTCATTTTTTACTTTATCCAGTTTAGTCATGATTTTGAAAACCTCTGTTAAATCTCCTCTCATCCTTCTGAGAATAGACCCAACTTTTTCAATCTATTATTATAACTGAAGTGTCTCATTCCTGGAACCATTACTATAAATTCCTTCAGCACTCTCTTCAACTCTCATATAATTATAATCTAATTTTCTAGCTTTTGACCCATAGCCCTGGATACTATGGCAATCCAAGTGGATATCTAAATGCTGCTTAAATGTTATAGAGTTTATGACTAGCACACTTTCAGGCAGTGGAGTTGAAGACTCCCACCACCCTCTGAGTAGAAAAAAAATTCTTCCCAACTGTCCTCTTAGCTTTCTAGTTCTTACCTTAAATCTATGCCTCCTGGTTATTGATCACTCTACCTAGTCTTCCTGTCCATTCTATCTATCTGTTCCCACATAATCTAATACACCTCTGTCTGGACCCTTTCAACCTTTGTTGCTCCAAGGGTAACAACTCTAGCCTATCCAATCTATCCTCATAACTCAGACCCTCCAGCCCAGGCAGCATCCTGGTAAATTTCTTCTGTACCCTCTCAAATACACTCATATCATTCCCATGGTGACCAAAACTGCATGCAGTACTCCTGTTGTGGTCAAACCAGCATTTTATACAGACCCAGCATAATCCCTGTGTTCTTGCATTCTATGCCTCAGCTAATTAAGGCAGATATTCCAAACACCATTTTAAACCCCTTGTGTTCCTGTCCTATTAACTTCAGTGATCTGCGGATATGCACACCAAAGTCCCACTGGTCTTCAGTATGTCAGTATGCATCCCCCAACCCCTGTCCCACAATGTTCAGTCTTACTGTGCACTCCCCTCTTTCTTTCTGATGTTTAGCCTGATGGTTACAATCTGTCTTATGGCCAACATCACGATAGACAATCTCTCATGCTCAGTTTCACTGAACAAAATCACTCTGCCTCTTTCTCTGAAATTCCGTCTTACTGTCTCTCTCTCTCTCTCACTCTCTATCTGTGCTGTCAATCTCTTTGTACCTTCTGTATCTGAAGTTCAGCTTCACAATGTTCTGCCTTTCTCTCTCTGTCTGATGTTCAATTTCACTGCTACTTCCCTCTGTCCGATGTTTAGTTTCACCGTGACCACTCTTTCTGATGTTCAGTTTAATTATGCTATTTCTTTCTGATATTCGCTGTAACTGGGCCTACTCTGTCTGAAGTGCAATTTCCCCCATTGTGCTCCTTGCCTATATCTCTGATGTTCAGTCTCATTATGTCCATTCTATATGATGTTCAGTGTCACTCTGCCCACCATCTCTGTGTTTGATCTCACAGTGTCCACTCTTTCTGAAGTTTAATCTCACTGTGCTCCTTCTCGCTCTTTCTCTCTAAAGTTCTATGTCATTGTGCACTCACTTTCTCTCTCACTCTGATGTTCGGTCAACTGTAAAATTTCTCCCTCTCTGGTACAATATGCTATTGCATGATTCTTACTCCCTTATTCACATTTCGAAAAGCCTTGATAATAGCTCAGTTTTTGATTTTTTTTAACAACAAACATCTATCTGTAGATGATCATCACCTTGGCTGTTTAAGTACATGATGACTGTTGATATCATCCCACCAGACATGCCTCGCAAATCACAGTGGGAAGTTTTCAGCTTGGACCTTCTTAATTTATATTTTTTAAATGCAGTGTCGACTGATCTATATTTTGACTTGAGTATACTATCATTTAGGAAGCCGGTCGTTTTACTTGGAAGACTGATGGTGCAAAGGAGCTGCAGTAACATGCATAGTTGCATGACAAGCTTGCTAAAATACCCAAGTTGATGCCTGTGGGCTGAATTGCCCTGTGTGTGGGCATGATGGTTCTTTCAGCAATAACCAAAGCTAACCATGATCGTTAGTGCAGAACTATAAGAATGTTGACTGCTGCACGCTAATTTGCTAATTTTACCATCAATAGTAGGTTAAGCATGAGTGGAATGGAATATGTAGCAACACACATTAAAATTCCTATTAAGCTTGATGGTTTTAATGAGTTTAGCTTAATGTACTATGTGGAAAACCTCAGCATACAGCCGTTTCAAGTTTATGAAAAAATTCCTGAAGGTACAGAAAATAAGAATGTACAAAATAGGAGCTGGAGCCAGCCACTCTGCCCTTCAAACCTGATCCACAGATCTTTAAGGTTGTGGCTAATCTTCTACTTCAACTTCACTTCCCTTTCCATATCACTGGATTCCTTTAGTGTCAGAAAACTCTATTGATCACTATCTTGAGTGCACTCAGTAACTGAATTTTTCCAGCTCTCTGGCATAGAGAATTCCAAAGAAAAAAACTGAATACAGCTTAAAGTGGTCATTTGTTTCTTCATCACTATCATATTTTAAGTAATTTTCTTTTGAAATGCAAGGTTAATGTAAGTATTAATTATTATTTTATTAAGCCTGCTAAAGTAATTTTTGCAAAATATTTGTTGCAACAATTGAGAATATGCTCAACATTTATGTGAAGATTTGTAGCTCGGGTGCTCGTTGTTGTGGTTGTGTTCGCCGAGCTGGGAATTTGTGTTGCAGACGTTTCGTCCCCTGTCTAGCTGACATCCTCAGTGCTTGGGAGCCTCCTGTGAAGCGCTTCTGTGATCTTTTCACCAGCATTTATAGTGGTTTGAATCTCCTGCTTCCGGTTGTCAGTTCCAGCTGTCCGCTGCAGTGGCTGGTATGTTGGGTCCAGGTCGATGTGCTTATTGATTGAATCAGTGGATGAGTGCATTGCCTCTAGGAATTCCCTGGCTGTTCTCTGTTTGGCTTGTCCTATAATAGTAGTGTTGTCCCAGTCAAACACATGTTGTTTGTCATGTGCGTGTGTGGCTACTAAGGATAGTAGCCACGAACGACACGACCAGCTATCCTTAGTAGCCACACACGCACATGACAAGCAACATGAGTTTGACTGGGACAACACTACTATCATAGAACAAGCCAAACAGAGAACAGCCAGGGAATTCCTAGAGGCATGGCACTCATCCACTGATTCAATCAATAAGCACATCGACCTAGACCCAATATATCGACCACTGCAGCGGACAGCTGAAACTGACAACCAGAAGCGGCAAATTCAAACCACTATAAATGCCGGAGAAAAGATCACAGAAGCGCTTCATAGGAGGCTCCCAAGCACTGAGGATGTCAGCTAGACAGGGGACGAAACGTCTGCAATACAAATTCCCCGAGAATATGCACTGGAGCAAGGATGGAAAAGAAATGAAGTCCCTGGGGAAGGACTGGAACAGAGTGGTATCAAGTCTTGGACTCTGTTAATCTCGCTTTTCAATGTTTCAATTTACTGAGCAAGCTCTATCCATCTGCAGTCATTTATTCTCTCAGGACTTGTCTAACAAAACCTTGCACACATTGTTACATATTGCTCAAGAGATGTAGCGTGCACACAAATAAACTAACATCTCGTGATAATACAAAGTCAAATCGTTTGATGATTTATTTCTAGCCACACTGACATGCTGTGCAAAATTTGCTGGGAGCCTTATATTAATTATAGTCATAGAGTCACAGGGATGTACAGCATGGAAACAGAGGGAGGGATTCCGGTTTTTGGATAACTGGGGTTCTTTCTGGGGACGGTGGGACCTCTATAAACAGGATGGTCTACACCTGAACCTGATGGGCACCAGTATCCTTGGGGGGAGGTTTTCTAGTGCTCTTGGCGGGGGTTTAAACTAACTCTGCAGGGGCATGGGAACCCAGATTGTAGCTTCAGGGTGCAGGGCCTGGAGTGTAGGGAGGTTAGGAACATGGCATCAATTTCAAAGGAGGGTGCCTGTAAACAGGAAAGTGGCTTGAAGTGTGTATACTTCAATGCAAGAAGTATACGAAATAAGGTAGGTGAACTTGCAGCGTGGGTTGGTACCTGGGACTTCGATGTTGTGGCTATTACGGAGACATGGCTAGAACAGGGACAGGATTGGCGGTTGCAGGTGCCAGG
>NC_057711.1:118682708-118734669 GCF_004010195.1 Chiloscyllium plagiosum | reverse complement strand
ATATCAAAGTTGAAACTTTATTGCTGGAACAGCACAGCAGGTCAGGCAGCATCCAGGGAACAGGAGATTCGACGTTTCGGGCACAGGCCCTTCTTCAGGAATGAGCAGAGAGTGTTCAGCAGGAGAAGATAAAAGGTAGGGAGGAGGGAGTTGGAGGAGGGGCGTTGGAAATGTGCTAGGTGGAAAGAGGTCAAGGTGAGGGTGATAGGTCGGAGTAGGGTGGAGGCGGGGAGGTCAAGAAGAAGACTGCAGGTCAGGAAGGCGGTGCTGGGCTGGAGGGATTCGGCTGAGACAAGGTGGGGGGAGGGGGGATGAAGAAACTGGTGAAGTCCAAGTTCATCCCCTGTGGTTGGAGGGTTCCCAGTCGGAAGATAAGACGTTCCTCCTCCGACCGTCGGGTTGTTGTGGTTTGGCGGTGGATGAGTCCAATGACCTGCATATCCTCGGTGGAGTGGGAGGGGGAGTTGAAATGCTGTGCCACAGGTTGGTTGGGTTGGTTCGTCCGGGTGGCCCAGAGGTGCTCTCTGAATCGCTCCGCAAGTAGGCGGCCTGTCTCCCCAATATAGAGGAGGCCACACCGGCTGCAGCGGATGCAGTAGATGATGTGGGTGGAGGTGCAGGTGAATCTGTGGCGGATATGGGAGTTTCCTTTTGGGCCTTGGAGAGGAGTGAGGGGGGAGGTGTGGGCGCAAGTGTTGCACCTCCTGCGGTTGCAAGGGAAGGTGCCGGGAGTGGTGGTTGGGTCGGTGGGGGGTGTGGATCTGACAAGGGAGTCGCGGAGGGAGTGGTCTCTACGGAAAGCTGATAGGGGAGGGGAGGGAAATATATCCTTGGTGCTGGGGTCTGTTTGGAGGTGGCGGAAGTGACGGCGGATGATGCGCTGTACATGGAGATTGGTGGGGTGGTAGGTGAGGACCAGTGGGGTTCTGTCCTGGTGGCGGTTGGAGGGGCGGGGCTCAAGGGCGGAGGAGCGGGAAGTGGAGGAGATGCGGTGGAGGGCACCGTCGACCACGTCGGGGGGGAAATTGCGGTCCTTGAAGAAGGAGGCCATCTGTGTTGTACGTATTTTGAACTGGTCCTCCTGGGAGCAGATGCGGCGGAGACGAAGGAATTGGGAGAATGGGATGGCGTTTTTACAGGGGGCAGGATGGGAGGAGGTGTAGTCCAGGTAGCTGTGGGAGTCGGTTGGCAAGAACTCCTTTACTCTTCTTGAAAAGTAGCACTGTAGGATGTCGTACATTTGTCTGAGAGAGCAGCTAGGGCCTCTTTATGTTGGCTTGTGTTTTAGTTGTGCTAATTTTGATTAGACGAGTTCTCGTAACTGATCTGTGCTCAATGTAATTGTTTGCTTAATTGTGGTCTTACAGCAAGTAAAAAGACACCACAGAAGTTACTCAAAGTTGACCTGTAAGATACTTTGTGACTCCCACTTTAAAACTCTTCTAAATAACATGTTGCACAGTAGGAACGACTCATCTCTGCATTGCTTTAAGTTATTTAACATGTACAACAAATTTGTAAAACCTGACAGTTTTATCTGAGTGATAGCATCGCTACAGTGCATTACTTTCACAGTATTTGATTTTTGTGCTTGAGCCCCAAGGTGAGACTTGGACCAAGACTCTAGGGGTGAGACAGTTAATTACTGAGCCATCACTGACACCACATTGTGGTTTGGGTTTACTTAAAACTCAAATGTTATTTGAAATTGAAAAATCAAAGTAAATATGGAATTGTAACTGAGAAAGTTCCACTGACTACATAAAGATATTTAGCATTTAATATACATGTTCACGCAATGTTAAAGCACATAAACTATCAGGAAGAGCTAGATTCATAGTCATTGAATCATACAGCATGGAGACGTCTCAATCCAAATAAGCCATGCTGGCCTTGCTCACAAATTAAACTAGCCCACTTACTTGCATTTGGTCTATATCCCTCCAAACATTTCCTATTCATGTACTTATCTAAATGTCTTTGAAATGTTGTAACTATACCTGCATTCGTCACTTCCTCTGGAAGTTTATTTCACACACCAACCACTCTCTCTGTAAAAATGGTGCTTCTCATCTCCTTTTTAAAACTTACACCTCTCACCTTAAAAATATGTCTCCTGGTTTTGAACTTCCCCCACCCTAAGGAAAACAACCTTCCTATTCACCTTATCTATACCCCTCATGGTTTTACAAACCTATATAAGGTCAACACTCAACCTCCTGCACTCCAGTGAAAAAAGTCCTATCCTATCCATCCTATTTTTATAACTCAAACCCTCCATTTCCAGCAACATCCTAGTAAATCTTTTCTGAACACTGTCCAGTTTAACAATATCCTTCCTATATAGTACTCCAGAAGAGACCTCACCAATATCCTGTACAACCTTAACATAACATCCTAATTCATATCCTCACAGGCCTGAGCAATGAAGGCAAGCATGCTAAATATCTTCTTAACTACCCTATCTACCTATGACTGAAATATTGAAGAATAATCTGTCTGAACCTCTAGAACTCTCTGTTCTACAACACTACCCAGGGCACTACCATTAATTATGTAAGTCCTGCCCTTGTTTGTTTTACCAAAATGCAATATCTTGTATTTATCCAAACTAAACTGCATCTGCCACTTCTCAGCCCATTGACCAATTAATCAAGAACTCTTTGTAATCTTAGTTAACCTTCTTCACTGAACACTACACCATCAATTTTGGTGTTATGCATAATTTTACGAGCCATGCCTCCTATATTCTCATCCAAATCATTTATATTAATGACAAACAAAAGTGGACCCAGTATCGATTCCTGTGGAACACTGCTGGTCACATCTCCATTCAGAAAACAACCTGCTACCATTACCTTCTGTCTTCTCCTTTCAAACCAATTTTGTGGAACCTTGTCAAAAGCTTTACTAAAGTCTATATAAAAAATGTCTACCACTCTGCCCTCATCAATCTTTTTGGTTACTTCCTCAAAAACCTCAATCAAGTTTGTGAAACATGATTTCCCTCACACAAAACCAAACTGACAATTCCTAATCAATCCTTGCATCTCCAACTGCATGTAAATCCTATCTCTCAGAATCACCTCCAACAAGTTACCCACCACCAATGTCAGCCTCACAGGTTTATAGTTCCCAGGCTTCTCCTTACCACCCTTCTTAAATATAGGCACAACATTAACCACCTTCCAGTCCTCTGGCACATCACCCGTGTTTATAAATGATTCAAAGTTTTCTGCTAGGGGCCCTGTAATTTCTTCCCTAACTTTCCACATGAGGATACGATCTAGTGGTACATGATATGGACAAGACACTTGGAGGATCTCTGGATATCACTTTTTCTGCTGAAGAAATGGCTGCCTAATTTCCCCACTAGCTCCTGCTCTTAGTGTAATGTTAGTGAAGTGATGAAGCCTCTGACCAACACATTTGTATATCATTGACCTTAGGTTTTTTATCCTGATGGTCAGGGGCATCATAATGTTTTCATGAGATTCTCACCTACAGGAAGTAAAGAAGCCTTTAATCCAGATCTAGACAGCCTGTATTAAGGTAACCCAATCAACCTGGTTCAGGCCAGGTGGAGAACATCTATGACTTTATAAGTGGCTTTCAGAAATTGATGCAAAATAGGTGCAATCAATTGTAGCACCGTAAATTACTTCCTTCTTTGGGTCAGGAGCCGGGGTGACTATGATTTGAATCCCGTCTTGCACACCGTAACACCCTATCTCCAAAAGTGTTGACTTTGGGTACAAGCATTGTAAGATAACTTTTCTGAACAGTTTAGTAAGAACACCAATCAAATCTTCCTGACATCATAAATTTTATTTTGGTTGGTCATCAAATTGAGAGTTATCCAGATCTCATCTCCCACAAATTGAGGATCCTTGTGAGTGCTCCTTAAGTTGTGCATAAATAATGTTTGCATGAATAATAAAACAAATGCTGAAGTTAACTATAATATGTTTATTTTATGATGTAAAATATTAACATTTTATTACCATTGAAGCAAAACATTTTTGTCACATCTGCTTCAGTGCCTTGACCACTCATGTGAGTAAAGTTGATCTCTTTTTCAATTAATATTTAAGAAAGTATGAAGTATTGGGTGAACTGCAATCCCTTCTTCTGCACATCTTCATCCTTATCTGTTTAAGCAACAAGACCTTGGGTGTGATTTCTCACTCCCTAAGATGATAGTAATAAATGTGATGAGTTAATCAGGAGAGAGTCCAAATATTAGATTTCCACTGTCAAGATAAAACTTCATGGATGGTGAATTCACTTTTTCACAATCAAGTGGTGAGAAACATATATACATGTATTAGTGTCTTATTAATTCCATACTCGCTGGAACTGCCCCTTCCCAATCAACATCTGAACAATTGAGATACTCGATGCTTCAGAAACTCGACTGCATAAGGAAAGGCTCTGCCTGGTAACTTTGGCCCTCTGTCTTTTATTGTACAGTTTTAATCCTACATCAAGGAATTTGGGCTCAAAACAGACTAGCCAAGAAGGGCGGTCAGGAGCTGTCTTCAGGCTTTGGCCTCTTTATTTAATCTCAACACATAATAAACAGTATAATATGTGGTATTCAGATGTGTTTTAGGCTGTAATCTTACTGTACAAAATTGGAAACCTATTACATAAATGCTACTGCCTAATGCTAATCAGTCTGCTAGTCTGTGGGGTTGGTTAGCTGAGTTGGCTGGTTGGCTGATTCACTATGTCGACTAGTGTAAATGGTGTGGGTTCAACTCTTGAAATGGCTGAGGTTACCACAAATGACTCTATTTCTCAACATCACCTGAGGCATGGTGACCCTCAGGTTAAACCACCACCAGTCACCTCTCGATGAGAGAGCAGATCTATGTCCCATTAAGGCTATGGTGACTTTCAATATTCGCATGGCTAGGCTTGAGCTTCCTGTCTACTCCTTCGAGTGTTTCTCATTTTTCTACCATTAACTTCATCCCCACTGCGCTATTTATACCCAGTGAGAAGCAGTGCTGTCTCTTCATCGCAAAGTTGTTCTAAGGTTCTAAATCCTTACACAATACTCTGCTTCCTTTTTGGGTGACTACATAGATTTTGCTACCTCTACTGATACCTTCACAATGTCCCTTTCTTTCACTTTTGTTGGAATCATTGCAACTGCTGTAGACAGATCCATGTTGATCAAAGCACAATGTGTTCCTGGTCCATTTCTCCATCCAGCTGGGCAATGGCCACATACCAACATCAGCTTCTCAAGTGGCACTTTAGCACGGAAGAAAAGGTAGGAGCATGTAGCTATAGGAAACAGTGAAGAGTCAAATTGAAAAGGGGAGATGTATCTGTGGCTGAAGGGCATATTACTATATCAGCATCAGAAATGGTGTATGCGCTGGCAGATTAAATGATAAGCACAATGCATGTGTTTGAAGACAATGGCAATATGTGAAAAAGAAAGGAGAGGCAGCAGGAAAAGAGCTACCATGGAAGAGGAGACCTCTTGCATGTATCGGCTTTGTTATTTTCAGATAGGTGCAGCTGAGAGCCAGTGCAGAAGATGACTAGGATGTGCCTAGCTATCACAACACACCCTAGATAGCTTTGAGGGTCTGCAGTCACAACAGTTTGGTAACAACCCTGTCTTGGTAGTCCCAAAGTGAATAATTGTCCTTCATTTCTTTGCCAGTGGATTGTTTCAGGGAGCAACTCGATACCTTGGTGGCATTTCTCAGCCCTAAGTACGTCCAGGAGATCACTGATGCTCTCTTTTCAGGAGCCCACTATTCACCTCAATTCCTCCTTCCTGTGAGGAGTCAGGCAGCGATGGTGTGAGGATTATCAGCCATGGCTGGCTTGCTGCAGGGTTAAAATGCACTCATATTGCAATCAGAGCACCTTACCCTGACCCAGCAGCTTCATGAATAGAAAAGGAATTCAGTCCCTTAATGTTCAAACTATTGTGACCACAACATCCAGGTCTTGCAGATATGCATTTGATATCTAAGCAGCTGCCAGGATTCATTAATACTGGCTCACTCATAGATGCCAGCCTCCTACAAAGGCCCTCAACCCAAACAGGGGTGGTTGCTTGATAATGAGGGCTACTCCCTTCATAACTACCTGATGAAACATCAAAGAAATCCTCAGACTGCTGCCGAAGAGAGATTTAATGCTGCCCACACTTTGACCAGGGTCATAGTAGAGCAACCCAGAGGCCTATTGAAGGTAAGGTCCCAGTACCTGGGACAGTCAAGGTGAACCAAGGTATGGTGGTTGAAGCATAGCACATCCTTTCACTGGTGGAAGAAGCTCCACATCTTTCATTTCAGGGAACCTTCTTTAGTCCTACCTGGGGTAGAAGACTATGACAGATGTTAGAACTTGCAATGAAAATATGTTTACAAAGGAAGGTATTCCATACAGTGATTGAACGCCTGTGCCTCCAAAATGCCCCTGGAAGATTTCCTTTTTTCTCCCTCCCATCACATCTAAATGCTGGCTGACCTCAGCAGCTAGGATGGGAGGATTCTGCTGGTTGGAAAGTCCTGATGACCAAGAGGGCTCTGGCCTGCTGAGAGTCTCCTGAACAGGTAAAGGCTCATCCTCCTTGGATTGAGGCACTGGCAAGAATGAGATAGAGGCATGTCTTGTGAGTCCTGAGAAGAAGCTACTGTCAGTCTGTCACTCCTCCAATCTGTGTGTGCACGCTGACACCATCCTCTCTTTCTATAAGAGGATAAGGCACCCAGAGTGAGGTCAGGGTAGCTCATTGTAGTCTCGCTTTGCAATTGTTGCAGAATACCTATTGCTAGAGCAATGGTGTATGGGTCTAATGGCATATTCAACAGCAAAGGTGCACATGGATTGCCAATACAATCACCATCCTTTCCAAGGAAGTACCTAAATGGCTTGCTTGCTGGAGCCACCATGGTGGGTCAGTATGTGGGCAGACTTCTCAGTCTTTTCTTCCAGGCTACTTAGGACCTCTAGTACATCTTATGGTCCACGACCTGGCTTTGCAAGTCGAGCATCTTGATTAAGGCTCAGTGCAGAGGTACCTGGACCCTGACAGTCCTCTCTGAGTGTCAGTGACCTCAAATGTTTATTCCTGCATTGGTTATGGACACATGTCAGAGATATGTTCACCAGATTATGTCCCCGAGTCTAATCTAGACAGAGTACCCACTGAAGCAAATATTTCTGAGCTGGTGGAGGGTGCAGGTAAACTCCTTGATGCTGCATCCTAGGAGGGGTCACAGTCTACTACTCTTGTACCAGTCCTCCTGGTACAGAGGGACGATATGGTGGGCTCTTTCCTCATGCGGTGTCCTATGTGGTGCTAGTTACTGCAGAAAAGAAGGGAAATAATTAGTTGATGAAGATGCAGAAAAGCTTATGTGGAGCAACGTGTTTGAATTTGTGCTGATCCAAGAAAAGCAGGGTGGGCATGTTGCTTTGTGGGTGTTGGTTCATTGGTGTCTGTCCATCATTATGAAAATGATTTTGTCTTCCTTGGCCAGTGGGTATGATTCTTGATATCTGGCACCCACTGTCTGTCTTGGTCATCATGGCCTGGTTTTCCGCCAATTTCTTCTGCAATGAGAGAATATAAAGGATTGAAATGGGTGATGCAGTTAGGTGCAGGAACAGTCTTTGAGCATGCATCATTATAAGAGATGCTGGAGGAACCACAGAGGAAAGGAAGGGTTAGTAATTGAGAAGATGAAGTGGGTGTGAGGCTACATCATACATGTGATGCATTGGCTGGCAGACCACGGGGTATTATGTGATGCCACTTTGCGGAGTTAGGCTCTGTGAGTATGAGGTAGCAGAATGAAAACGGTTCCGCTTACTCTTGTGCATCTTCAGAGGTTATTGACTTTTATCCTGCACTGTTTTCTAGTTCTTTGATATGGACGAGTGGCATTGACCTGAGTTGCGATCTCAGCCTTGGCTGGAGACATCTGATCATGTTGCCTCCTGGTGCAGTCACAGGGAAGAGAATGGACTTTCTATCGATGACCCCATCTGGTATCATCTGGAGGCAGCATCAGTAAAGCTGAGAGCCAGCTTGGATTTCTTTGGATGCGTCTCTGAGGATCTAGGGACAGCCGCCATATGCTGAGGGAGTAGTTCCTGTTTGCAGCAGGGGAAGTGGTGTCTAGTAGGCTTTTAAATGTGGCACCACAATCTTCAACCATAGAAGGTCCCAACAGTGACAAGAACTTCCGACTTGCTCAAACGTGATTCGCTGAGTAACTTGAACAACATCTTACTTGCATAGATAATAAAACATGTTGTAACTTCCAAATGGAGCATCTTACTCCTTGACTCTCTGCTTCATTCTCTGCTCATAATGCAGAGTGGAATAATTTTCTTCATATTTATTTAACATGATCACAAATGGTTTAAAAAATATAAGTTGATTTGCAATGCTAAAATTCCTTTGAGACATTCAGGGTTAATGACTTCCTATGAGTCACATCTGATTTATATTTAGTGGAAATCTTATGGAAAATTTGTGACTAATCATTACTGTAAGAAACATTAAGTCCTGTGTTGGATGCTGATTGTACACATTTACTGCATAAGAATGCAGATAGTGGCAGGCCAGCTTATTTGGTCAGCTCCACTCCTGTTTAGTGGTTTAATTGGTGTCCTTGCTACCATAGACTGTTCCATTACAACTGGGTTTAGTTCAATGAACATTGTTCAGAGCTGCAGTGATTATGAAATAAATTTTGCCATGTTGGACAAAACAAGTTTGCCACAGTCCTTTTAATTTATTGAATTATAACTCAAGAGTGTGACCAATGTTTTCCCATCATAATGTTAATTGTTCCCCCAACCACCACATTGGGAGCAGTTGTGCCAGTAGTTTTGCACAGGAACACAGACAATTTAGAGGTATCTTTAAGCAAAGATGGAATTTTATCAGAAGCACATGGGTCACATGCTGTGTCAATGCCGTTTCCTAGCTGTCGAGGCAGCTGCATAGTGGGATCCTACAGAAAAAACAGACATTTAATCCTTTGTGTTAAAGGGGGAATCAGCAAATAGGAGCTCATGCATTGTCATAGAGTCACAGAGGTCCACAGCATAGACAAAGGTCCTTCAGCCCATCGAGTGTGCACCAGTCAAAAACAAGCATCTAATTATTCCAATCCCTTATTCCAGCACTTGGCCCATAGACTTGTGTACCTTGGTATAGTAAATGCATATTTAAATACTTCTTAAAAGTTATGAAGATTTCTGACACTATCACCCTTACAGGCAGTGAGTTCCAGATTCCCACCGCCCTCTGGGTGAAAATAAAGTTCCCTCACATCCTCTCTGAACCTCCTGTCCTTTACCTCAAAACAAAGCAACATTATAAACAATAAACCGTCGGAACCGTAGGATCAGAGGCACCTTGGCATGCATGTCCACTGATCACTTAAGATAGCAAGATGAAGGAATAAAGTAGATAAAGAAGCTAAAGGGAATGCTTGCTTTTAGTAAGCAAGGCACAGAGTTTAAGAGCAAGGAGGTTACACTGTAACTGTATAAAAGTTGATTAGGCCACAGCTAGAGAATGGTGTGCAGTTCTGGAACCCACATGATAGGAGGGGTGTGGTTGCACTAGAGAGGTTGCAGAGGAATTTACCAGGATGTTGCCTGGGCTGATAAGTTTAGTTATGAATAGAGATTGCTTTGGCAGGGTTATTTTTCTTGACATGCTATGGAACAAGTCAGCTTTCGGAAACTGAGTGTTGAAGGTGAGATGAGGGGTTTTGAGTAGAGATCAGTGTTCATGCTATGGACAGACAAGTTTTGCAATAGAAGAGGATTTAATTGAGGCTGCTTCTAGAAATGATGCCCCTGCCCTATCTATATTCAACTCTCACCTCTTGAACATACCCTAATTGGGATGGTCACTCCAGAAGTGACTCATTACTTGTCCACCTTCTGTAAAGTTTATGTGTCATATGACAACCTTGAATGGGGTCAGAAACTGGAAATCTGTTCAATGTCAGGAATCTGATGTTCCCTGGAAATGTAACCCTATATTGGAGCAGATATCACATTCAATCAAGAATAGTCAATATGTAGAAATTTCTATCTGAATACTAGATTCCACTCAATCGCACTCTTCAACTAAATCATTCCCCAAGTTCTCCCCTGATGACCCACAGTTTAAACAAAATTAGAACAGAACCTGATGCAGAAGTAAAGCAAGTAGCAAAAGGACATTAAGTTAGATTGATAATAGTAAGGATTTTTAACTACTTGATTTTTAAAACAAGGGCAGATGGTAATACTCCTTTAATCTTTGTTTGCTTTGAGTCTATCAACTTCCTTTTGTTGCCACAAATTAAAATAAAAATAGATGGCATAAACTTTTTAGCATCGTTTACTCTGATCAAATTCCTGCCACAGTCTTTCATGCGAACAAATAGTTCAGAAAATAATCGATGTAAATCAGATGGTTATAAAAGACCCTGATTTCGGTCTGCTGCTCAGCTACAGGCAGCAATTGAATACTAGTCCAAGTTATGTTCCATGTAATGTACACCACTAAGAATGTTGAATTAGGATCTTCTGATCTAAATTGATACTCAGTGTAAATTGGACCATAATTCAGATTGACACTACTGATGAAAGAGAATAGTGCTGGGGATTCACTGTCGATATCTGGAAGAGAAAAAAATGATGGAGCAATTTTAACCGAGCCCACCACCAGGAAACAGATGGGTGGGTTAGATTAAAATTACCGCCAAAACATTAAAACAAAATTTCAAATTCAAGACTTTAACAGTCCTTTTATGTCTCAATGCTGATCTCTGTTGGATTGCTATTTTCAGATTTTCCAGTATTTATGGTTTTTCATTTCATTTTATCCTGCTACTGTATTGCTGAACTGTCTTTTTAGAAACAGAAACCATTTTAGAGGCCCAAAGAGCAGAGACTGTTTAACACTGCAAAACTAAGGGTTCATTGTAATAAAATTCAGCATCTCGGAAAGTGCAGTTGCTCGAGTTGTTCACAACAGATAGTATTACACTGGTATTATGGTTAAGAACCCGTCTGTTTCTAATGAGGGGGGATCAAGTACATGATGAAAGCTCCATTCACTTAATCCCATGAGCACTAAAATAGAGCACAGTTCTCAGCACAGTGCCAGCTTCTTCCTCTATCATATCTGATTGGTCGGCTGTCATTTTTAATGCCATTGTTGAGAGTCGCAAAGAATAGCACATGATGGGCATTTTCCAGGCATTGACTAAGAAAAGGTCATCTATAATTTGCCTTGTAGCAGATTTATATGTCTATTTGCTAGAAAGAAGCAGTCTGTGAACACAAAAATCCCATGATTTAACAGATTCCAAAATAAAATCTTGTTATGTGAATTTCCATTAAACACAAACAAAGGCAATGGGGGGGGAGAACAAGGATATTCTTCCTGCTTCCAAAGATGAATTACACAATTGTTAGTTCAATAGTTTTTTTTTCAAAAGGAACTACGTATGAGTTAAAACTAACTGTTTCTCTATTTTCTAAGCTCTTGTAAGTAAAGAAGCTGTACTTAGGTACCTTTATACCTACGTGGCACTGAAAGTGGCAACATATGAACTTTTCACTATACTCACTGAGTATATGTGACAGTAAAGGCTAATTATAATTCTAATTCTAACAATATGTTAAAAAGGAGCAATTGGCCTTGAAATTCAGTTTTGGATATTGGTGTATCAATGTATTGGTCTAAAATTTCTTTCCACTGGAAAATGTAAAACAGTTTGTGGTCAATCATACGGCAAGAGCAGAATTTCAAATAGATACTTTAATGATAATTGTACAATGTTTCTGTTGAACCGTATCAGTCAAGGTTTGCGTTTAACTGTGACTGCAAAAAAGGTCATTTATATAGTTTCTTATGTATCAACAGGAGTTTTCAAATGATGCACAGTCTATAAATTATTTTAAAGTTCAGTCACTATTATTATGCCTGCAATCACGATTATTCTTATGCAGTGATATTCCACAAGTAAACAGCAACTGGATAATCAAATAAGCAATATATTGTGATATTAAAGAAAGAGATGTTGACCATTACATCAGCAGAATTCACTGCATTTCTTTGAATAGTGTTGTTTGTATTGAATAATATAGACAAACTGAACATAAAGACATTGCACCTTACATCTCAGTATTGCTCCAAATGTCCTGCTAGAATATGTCCCAGTCCATTGTATTGCTTTAACCAATAATCTCCTGCCTTAAGGCAAGAGTACTGCAACTGAACCCAGGTTACAGCGTACCGTGTTCATCCAATGCAAAGGTGAAAGTCTGGCTACCTTTCATACTCTAACATTGGAAGATGCTGTCTAAGGTGCCTGGTGAATTTCTGCAATGCATCTTGTAAATGGTGCAATGCTGCTACTGACCATTGGTAGTGAAGAGACTCAATGTTTGTAGTTGAGGTGCCAATCAAGTGGCAGGCTTAGTCCTCGATTGTGTAAAACTTTTGAGTATTATTGGAAGTGCACTCATCCAAGCCAGTAGAGGATATTCCATCACATTCTTGACTTGTGTCTTGTAGACAGTGGACAAGCTTTGAGAAGTCAGGATGTGAGTCATTCTAGCAGGATTTCCAGCCTCTGTCCTACTCATGTAGCCAGAGTATTTATATTGCTAGTTTAGTTCAGTTTGTGGTCAATGGTAACTCCCAGGATTGTGACTGTGGGGTTATAGTGATTGTTATGGCATTGAATGGATTCTCTCTTGTTTGAAATGCCTGACACTTGTGTGGCACAAATATTACTATCAGCCCAAGCCTGGATATTGTCCAAGTTTTGCTACTTTGGGCATAGACTGGTTTAGTATCTGAGGAGTCAGGAATGGTGCTGAATGTTAGGCAATGATTGGTGAACATCCCCACCACTGCCCTAATGATGGCGGGAAGGTCATTGATGAAGCAGCTGAGGATAGTTGGGCCTAGGGCAATACCCTGGGGAACTCCTACAGAGATGTCCTGGAGCTGAGACGACTGACCTCCAAAATCAAAATCACTTTTTTTTGTGCCAGGTATGATTCCAGCTATTGGAGAGACTCCCCCACCCCCCCCGACCGCCATTCCCATTCACTCCAGTTTTGTTAGATTTCCTTGATGCCACACTCAGTCAAATATGGTTGTGATGTCAAGGGTAGATGCCTTCATCACACCTCTGCAATTCAGCTCTTTTGACCATGTTTGAACTAAGGCTGCAGTGAGGTCAGGAGCTGAATGGCCCTGGCTGGTTCCTAACTGAACTTCACTGAGCAGGTTATTGCTAAGCAAATGCTCCTTAATGATACCTTCCAGCACTTTCATGATTATTGAGAGAAAATTGATGTGGCAGCAATTGGCCAGGTTGGATTTATCTTGCTTTTTGTGTAGAGGGCATACCTGAGTAATTTTCCACATTCTCAGGTTGATGTCAGTGTTTTAGTTGTACTAGAACAGCCAAGTGCTTGGGGTGTGGCAAGTTCCAGAGCACAAGTCTTCAGTACTATTCCTGTACTGTTATTATATACATAAACTGTTCTTATAGGAATGAGAGGGTGTGCATGAATAGCGACTTTCAGAAGGGAATTTAGAAGGAAAGATGTGCAGCATTGTATGGAAGTTGAGAGTAATTGGGAAGATCTTTCAAAGAATTGGCTCAAGCACAATGGGCCAAATCATCTCCTTCTGTGCAACATGATTCCATGGTTCTGTTATTAAAATTACAAAGCAACAATCTTGAATAAGGATTATTGCTTGCAAGTTAACTTTACATGTGTAAATAAACCAAGTTTATATCTCACCATGTTTTCGTTGTCCTGTTACCATCATCCCGAAGTGTAGCACTCTAAAGACCTTGCTTTGGCTCATATTGTAAATAAAACACAATCTAAAAAAGACTCTTGTAAAGAACAAGAAATAGTTTATTGCATGTAAGCTACTGATTACAAGTTACATTGATATGAGAGATCTCACAATGTACCCAGTTGTTCCTTGAAATGAGCCTAAAAGTTCAGAGCAGCTGTAACCTAGATGGCCACTGTGCTGGGATAGCCATCCAGTCTTTCTGAGCGGAAGATGACAAAGTGACAGGTTGAAACATGCTGCATCGGTGTCTGCATTGTCTTTCAGACTTTTGAAGGAAACAACTGTGAATACTGTAGAAACAGCATCTCAGCATCCTCCTCCACTTCTTTGGGGGAATCTTCATCTGCTGTTTCTCCCTCTGGAGGCTGTGCAGCAGCTGCTAGAGGTTACTGTTCTTCTTAGGCTTGCTGATGAAGTTGTAGTCATTGTTCTCAGATTGGCATCAACATGAAAATGATTCCAAAGACAGCATTCATTGTGTAAATTTGATTACAAGTTGTCTGTGGACAATGCCAGAAATGTAACACAATCTCATTTAAGGAACTCCTGAACTCTGTCCTGAAGGTCATTGTGGGTCAGCCTACAGCAGGTGGACTGCAGCGGCTCGGGGCGGCACTGTATCTCTGTGATTAGCACTGCTGCCTCACAGTGCCAGGGACCCAGGTTCGATTCCAGCCTTGGGTGACTGCCTGTGTGGAGTTTGCGCATGCTCCCCGTGTCTGCATGGGTTTCCTCTGGGTGCTTGGTTTCCTCCCACAGACACAAAGATGTGCAGGTCAGGTGAACTGGCCATGCTAAATTGCCTATAGCGTTAGGTGCATTAGTCTGACGGAAATGGGTATGGGGGTGGGGGGGTTACTCTTCAGAGCTCAGTGTGGACTTGTTTGGCTGAAGGTCCTGTTTCCACACTGTAGGGAATCTAATCTAATCTAAGAAGGCAGCTCATCACCACCACCTTCTCAGGGGCAACTAGAGATGGACAATAAATTCTGGCCAGCCAGTGATGCCAATTTCCCATGAGTGAATTTCTGGGGTGGAGCTGGCCGAGCTCTAAAACAAAGAGATGTATGGTTGAAGAGATCCTCGTGTTGGTCTAAAGAGAAGTCATAAAAAAGTGGTGAGGCAGATGGTTTGTCAATACTGACTTGAATGGTTAAAGAGTCTAGGAGAATGGATATTGACCAGGGAGCATTTAGGGCTATATTCTCTCTAATTTCTACAGCCACTATTCAGGCCCCTGTGATTCATGTGTGCCAGTGGCCGGAGCAACCAGAAATAAATATGTGGCGTGACATGCATGGAACCTCAGAGCGGCTGCGCAGTTAAATGGCTACGCAACTTAGAGGGAATGATTTGTGGACGTTGTTCTGAAGAAGCAGTTGGATGATGGCCAGAACATTCAATGAGCTGCAGCTGCCAGGAACTCGCTCTGAATTACAAGTCAGGAATTTGCACTGTCTATTTTCTCACTGAAGGTTGGATTTGGAGATGGCAGTAAGTTAAGGCAAATTGGGGCATTAATGAGGTGCAAATGCATGGAAATAAGGTAGCCCATGTTCAATGGCAAGATTCTGAAGTTGACATTTAAGTTTGAACCAAAAATCAGGAGTATTTTTCTTGTCTTTGATATTGGATCTTTTTATGGAAAAGAGTTTCTTTTCTTTCTCGCTATAACATTAGGATTAAATCTCAGCACAACATCGTGGGCCAAAGGGCCTGTTCTGTGTTGTACTTTTCTATGTTCTATGTTTTATGTAACTCACATCACAGCGGGAAGGGAAAATCCTGCCCTAAGAGGGGGAACTGGATGGTAGGTCTCATTTCTTCAAAATCCTTCTGTCCACAAGTCCACATGACATCCTTTTAGTGTGTGGTGTTAATGGAACTTCCCCGTATTAACTCTTCCAGACATGTAAACAACAAGTCATCATTTAATTGGTCTACTTTATTTAACTGTTCTTCAGTGTTAGATATTCTGGGATAAAAATAGGGGCAATCCAATTACTCTCAAGGCTGCTGGTCAGAGAGGTTAAAATTGTTCCCAGCTGGCACTCTTGATAACCTTATTGTCACCTTTGCTAGAACGTCTGACTTTGGCACAGGGAAGAAAAATGAAAAAAAGGATTATATACTTTTAGCTGGCCATACATGGGTTCAGATTTTTACTGCATATAATCCTCCTATTCTCTATTTCCCACCTTGAGCTCTGTATGGCTGGTAGTTTATGCATAGGTAAAAAGATTGACCCTAGTGAGTTTGGGAGAGGAGGAGGCAAGAAAATGTTCATGGAATCAGGAGGGAAATAAATCCCATTTATCATGATTCAGTAATACCTATGCTAAGGTTTCTGTGTGGACAAGCAGATATCATCATTGAGTCATAGAGACAGCATGGAAACAGACTCTTTGGTCCAACTCGTCCACGCTGACCAGGTTTCCCAAACTAAATGAGTTCCAATTGTTTGCATTTGGTTTATATTCCTCTAAATCTTTCTTATTCATATACCTCTCCAAATGTATTTTAAGTGTTGTAACTGTACCTGCATCTACCACTCCCTCTGACAGTTCATTCCATACAAGCACCACCCTCTGCATGAAAATGTTGCCCCTCAGATTCCTTTTAAATCTTTCTCCTCTCACCTTAAAAGTACGCCATATAGTTTTGAACTTCCCCACCCTCGAAAAAAGACCTTTGCTATTCACCTTATCTATGTCCTTAGTGATTTTATAAACCTTCACTGTAACGTCGCCCCTCAGCCTCCTACCTTTCAGTGAAAAACATCCCAGCCTATCCAATCTCTCCTTATAACTCAAACCCTCCAGTCCTGGTAACATCTTTGTAAATCTTTTCTGCATCCTTTCCAATTTAATATCCTTCCGACAGCAAGGTGAGCAGACTGCATACAGTACTCAAAGTGTCCTCATCAATGTCCTTTACTGTCATTTTAAATTCTATGCCAGTATTCCTTCAGACTAATAACAATAACTCTTATTTATAAAGTTCCACTAACTAAACAAAACATTACTTCCTACTTCCAAAGAGAAAGCTCAAAGATTTAGTCAAAATAGTCATTTTTAAGGAGGGTATAAGAGGAAGATGAGTGGATAGTCTCGGTCACAGAAGAGTTAAAACTCATTTCCTTCTTAAAATTATTTGTTTTCAGGCAGTTGTGATGTGTTGTTCTGAGGAAAATAGAATTTCAGTCCCTAAATCTGAACGCAGCTATTTTATCTGACCTCCCCTAACCATCCCTTATCTACATGAACATGATAGTGATGGAACACGATTCCCCATAGCTCTCACCCTTGTACACCTGATGTAGGACAATCAAAAAGGACATGAGTAATGGTACTGTGATTGTGGTTGGTTGGAGCAGTGTCCAATAGGAAGGCAATATTTGATTGTTGGCTGTTGGTGAGTATTTTGAGCCTCTTCAACATTTGCAGCCAAGACAAATAAAATATTTCTTTCCCCATCAAATCTTTTTCTGTCTATATTTATTTATTGCCCAGGCTCAACCATCATAACTTGTTCCTTCGTTCCAAAGGAGGACTCCCTCTGAAGAGCAGAAAGTCCCAATTTCCTTCAGACAGTGGTATCATTCTTAAGGAAAGTCTCCCATTTCCACATTACAGTGAAGGTTTCAGTCTACTGCAAAGATTGAGCCAGACATATGTGGAGTGTCTACTTGTAAATTGCTGGAAGCATTTGGTTTACCATTGAGTGGGAGTGATAAGCTCTACGTAGGGTTTATAATTGTGCATTTAATTTAAATCCCTTCATCGTCTTTAATAGTTGGAGCATAAATGAGCCACTTTCAATATTTCCACCCACTCTTCATCAAGTGTTTCTCTTTGTTTATAATATCTTTCACAGTTCTGTTCAAATTATGGTGACAGCTATATTCTGCATATATTAATAAAGACAAGGTACAAAGTTCTATATGGAATAATGCATGTATGTAATCCAAGAGATCCACAGCTGGATACAGCTAGGAGTGGAGGCTTTATCTTTGAAGATGTGATTTTCAGTCACTGATCTAAAGTGTATATCCATAAAAATGAATAAGTAAGTCATTAATCAAAAGGGTACTTCCACAATAATAATCAGAAAGTATCAGATAAAACATTAGAACCTGTTCAATCAGGCGGCACTGTAGCACAGTGGTTAGCACTCATAGCACCAGGGACACAGGTTCAACTCCGTGTGGAGTTTGGACATTCCCTCCGTGTCTACATGGGTTTCTGCTGGCTGCTCTTGTTTCCTCCCACAGTCCAAAGATGTGCAGATTAAGTGGATTGACTGTGCTAACTTGCCCATAGTGTCCAGGGATGTGCAGGTTAATTGGGTTAGCCATGGCAAATGTGGGGATATGGTGGGGTCTGGGTGGGATGCTCTTCAGAGGTTCGGTGCAGATTTGATGGACTAAATGGCCTTTTTCCACACTTCAGGGATTCTATGACAGATGTGAGCTGATATCTTGAAGTAGACACTGTATCAGAATTCAGCATGATCTGTCACTCCGATGTTGCAAGTTTTGCAGAAATGGTGCCAAAATAAACTTTGCATCAACAACGGCTTACATCTATACCAACATCTTTCACAGAGAAAGATGTCCCAAAGCAAGTAAAATTAATGTTGAGACAAAAGAAATAGGAGGACAGGAATCAAATGTTTCTTAATGGTGAAGAAGGAGATAAAGAAGTGAAGTCGTTTAGGGAGAAATAACAGAGGATGGAGCCACTTAAATGGGTTTCAACGATGAGAGAATGCACAGGAAGTTGAGTCAAGGTGAATAGAGAACCCTGGAGAGGTTCTAATATTGAATTCCTGTTATAGGATAAGGGAAGATCACCAAAGGATTTAAATTTTAAAGCCTATATGTTAGCAGACTGATGGTATGAGTCAATGAGAAGAGGGACATCAGGTATGTGGGCGACAATGCAGGCAGCAGATGATAGTCTGAAGTTAACAGAATTTGAAGGATACCTGCCAAGAGAACATTTGAATAGTCTAATGTAGAGGTGAGAAAGGCCTAGGGATGGATTTCAACATCAGATACAAAAGCAAAGGGAAAAGTTCAACTGAAGTATACAGGCTGTATCTGCCTCTTTATCCATTAAAGGAATGCTATTGCCTCCATCGCTTTGCAGTTTCCTTCCTCTACTCTGGAAATTGGGTTGTGCTTCCCCACAAAATGCCCACCTGACTTCAGCTCAATCCGATTGCATTTACAGTTTCAGCTCCTTTCATTTCCAATAAACCATTTGGGATTACTGCCTAATAATCAGCTACTTCTGCAAACTGTGGAAGAGAAATTAAAAGGCTTGGACACTTAGTATGAATTATTAACATTTCTTGGTCTCAAATAATCTATTAAACTATAGTTAGATGACTTCCAACCAAGCTTTGAAGCCTTTTTTTAATAGGGATAATTTACTAACTGTCCTTCACAGATGTTTAAAACTGAAGGAGCTATTATAACAATTCCAAGCCCTTTGGTGAAGTATAAGAATAGACACAGATAAATTTCTTTAAGGTTGGTTTATTCACAGAATGCAGTGGAATAAATATCTGCTTCCTACCTATGAACCCAGTGTTCCAGCTTTCTCTTTATTATTGCTTAGAGCACCAAAAATACACAAATGGAGGGCTTGTTTTAATTAACAACATTAGCTGGGGCTACTGTGTAATTTCTCTTACTGAGTTTACCTGAACAGTTATTGTGGGAAGTGTCTGTCAAGTGGAATTCCTGTGCATGTATTGTTTAATTTTTATTAGTTGAATATCAATTAAACAATCCTTGCTTCAAGTGATGGTCCTTTCCTTCCATCCTGTGGGGTGCCCCATAAAATATGAATGACATATTAAGTGAGATTCAGCCTTGGGAAGTCTCTGACCATTTTTAATACTATCACCCTGGAACTATTTGGAGAAATTAATCAAACAACAATTCGCATTTATCAAGAACATTTCACGAGTGAAATGTTAGTATACATGTTTGAATTCCCACAGTTTCACACTTTATAATTTTGGCCTTATCAGCAATCTTATAAATAGGACCCAAGCTATACATTTAGAGTGCAGTTTGATGCTGAAATACTGTACATCAAAGCCATCCTGCAGGGTAATGGCTGTGCTAGTCAAATCATTTCTCACTGTACATCATGCAAACTTATGAATGGCTCTAAATCCACAACCTTTGGTCTGAAAAAGTGCCCAGCCTACTTCTGGTTACTGTAGAAGGGAAAGCTATCTCTCAAAGATTTGAGCAAAAACTGAAGCTAGTGGATTGACACTCTAAACATGCAGTAGCTACCATCAGAATGCTTTCATCAAGCCAAAAAGCTACCTATTACATAGGAAAGCAAAGTGGTATATGAATTTCAATGGCTACTATAGTGCCATCTATGGCGGCTATTTGTCCCAAAGATTGGTGCACCATATCCAACAGTTTATGCCTTCAACTGTTCTGAGCAATCAAGGTACTAACCCCACCAATCAGCCTGCCCACAGAAGCTAAGGGGGAAGAGGGAGAATATTGGACGGGATGAAGGTAGGATGTATACCGTATACACAGCTAGCTGAGCAGTTGGGAATGTTGAATGAGAATACATAGGTGTTGAAATGACTCATATTGTGGATACGCATTGCTTGTTAGTGTCAATGAAGCGATGCTGGGGGATGCAATAAAACATCTGGGCCCTACACAAAATCACAAACAATAGCATGAATGGTGAAAAACAAATATTTGTTGAGTATTTACAATGGCACTGACATGCCCTCAGTGCATATTCCTCTTCCTTTCCTTCACTGCATGGCCTCTCCTGTTCCACAGATGGTGTAGAGGCAGTCTGCCCTGCAGTGGAATCCACTCGCTCTAGAGATTTAGTGGGGTCTCTCCAGGGGCATATGCGTCTGGATGGCCCAGACCTGGTCTTCCTGCCAGAGGCTTGAACTTTCAAGTGTTGGATGGGAAGGCAAGCAGCATATAGGTGGAGGGCTCAGGCATGTCCACAGTGCCCTCAGTGGAAACTGCCAAGGGGTCTGTGTAAGTTTCCTCCGCAGGCTTCCTTTCCATTTGAGATGTGATACCTGGACTGAGGTCAGTCCTGGGGTTTGGTCCTGATCAACTAGAGGGATTTGCCTTCCAGCAGTCTATCAGCTCTTCATCACAGCTGCTATCTGTCCATCCAAGCAGCCGGCAAGTTGAATTATTCTCTGCACTGCTGAAGATTTCAGACAATGAGGACCATTACGTTCCACCTGCCTGACTGCTGCTCCTGATCCTCGCTGTGTTTATACACAAATATCCTCATCTCTGGGACCACAGGGTACTTCCTTGTTGGGGGCTGAGCAATCATCTGAATGCCAGTGGCTTGGGATATTGTTCCCTTGCCTACGTGCAGAGTAGTTGCTGTGTACTCTCACTTTGTGCACTAATTAACCTCACTGAGATGTCAATGTTAGAGCTAGTAGAGAGTGTAAAAGGCACCCTCACCAATGATTTCTCTGCAATATCAACACTGTCATCTTCAGAGGTCAAAGGTGTGCTTTCTGGGTGAGTTGGGTGATTCTCTGCAGATGTACTTGGGAGGCTGGTTAACCTGTAAGACACAAGAGGCAGAAGATGTTACAGACACTGGTTAGAAGTGATGTCCAATGAATGACACTGACTGTCTGGTTAATGTTAGCATTGCCATGGAATAAGAAATGATACATACTCGGTTGCCAGAACACGGATGTCTCTGCATCCCTGCAGAAATGCTTCTGGCATTCATGAGGGCAAGGATTCTGTCTCATAGAGAGTGAGTACATGGATATCGGCAACCTCCCCCAGTCAACTCATATAGTATCACTGTATTATGAGATGTCTTCTGTATAATATATAAAAGGAGAATGAATAAGGTACAAGTGAGTGGTACAGCTGATCGGACTGGTTCATGTAGGGAAAAGGAGTTAAGGTGTTCCATGGGATTGTGGAAGCAATGAGGAGTAGAAGTAAGGTTAGTGTTTGGGAAGCTGGGGATAACAAGAGTGAATGAGAGGGAAGGTTGTAAACAAAACAGAGGGCTTGTCAGAGCATAAGCCTTGATGGGAGGTAGTTGTGATGCAGAGATAGAGTGAGTATAAGGTAGCAGAGAGCATATTATGGCATGTACCCTGATAGCAAGAAGTCATTGACTTTCTTTTGACTCTGCAGCCTGGTGGTCTGCACCCTCGAGTCGACACAGGTGGCAATCTCATGCATTCTGGCATAGTACAGTACTGCAACCTCCATTGATGATCCTCCAGGAAGAAGGCATCTCTATGTTGCACCATTCCTTCAACCAGGACTTCCAGGTCCTTGTTCGATAACATGGCATCAACATTGCCATTCTCAGCTATCTTTCCTCATAGCCTCCAAAAATACACAGGGCAATTACTAAATGCCGATGTTCCCCATGGTGTGTGGTGGGCTTTTAAAGGTGGCATGAATAGAAAGATTGTTGGTTTTAGGTTGGATACCCACTGAGTGACTGGGAATAGTGTGTGGTAAGATGGGGTGAAAATTGGACAGAAGAACTCAATAGAGTCAGGATCAGCAATTACTGCGACAAATTTGGTAAGACACTCACTGAGTTGCACAGCATGATTCATAATTTGCATTTCATCAAAACTATGTAAGATCCAGCCCAATATGTCTATACCATGATCCTTTCTATGAATCATATTTTGTCTGACTGAAGACACACATTATGAAAGGTACAACAAAAAACACTAACTACATAGAGCAACCTATTTATGTGAAAGTAATGGACTGTTCTCCAAAACTACTGAAATGCATTGGTGGCTTTAAGGAAAGTTGCAACAACTGGAAATACAATAAATTATTGATTCATTCAGATTTGTCAGTTTGTACAAACTGCGTCACTCAATAGCCATTGCATACATTTTTATGCAGATTTACTTGAAATCAAAATCTCATTTAGTGAATACTTCATTGACATGAGTTGTCTTTTCAATGTACTGAAAACTAAACCCTACATTCCAACATGTGGATCACCACACATATTTTCAAAATGAATATCAATGAAATTGACAAACAAATGTTATGTAATTCCTTTCATAATTAAAAAGTGGTATGTCCCACTCTCTTATTTTTTTTTTGATATGGCAATCAGGTTTTAAACTTGTTTTGACAAGGAAACAGTGTTAAACGGTATTGGTTATCCTAACATACCAAAGTCTTTGCTCTAGATGAAAGGTCCATATCATAATCTTGTCAGCATGTATTTCCCATTACCCAAATTGTGTTTGCTACTTCCTGCTCTCACATCCTTGTTTAGGAGGGTTTGATGATTTAGATCATTGTTTTTTCCTTCTACCCAATATTCATGAGGACTGCCTCTCAAAATCATGGAGTGGTAAGCTGCAGTTTTTGCAGTTGCAGCTTTTGATCATTGTCAGGTCTCGCAGTATGATTGGAGACAGGCAAGGTGAGAAGGCAGGTCATTTCCCTGAAGTCAGAGTGATATAACAGTCACCTTGGGCCACTTGGCATAGGGATTTTAGTTGGCATTTGTGCACTGAGAGACGTGAATGAAAAGAAATGAACTATGCGCCTTTTAAGGGAATGGTAGCAATAGATGCTGGACTAGTAAACCATGTTTCTGGATTAATGATTTGGAGATGTCTCTGGTGGGATCATGGTAGGGAGAGCGTGACACAAATCACAGCCTCAGGGATGGGCTTCTGTTTATTTGATACTCTACAGAGCCACAACTGCACACACACTGTCCAGTTCAACCCTAACATGGGTAATTGGGTTGCTTTCAATCTTCTAGGACTCGGATTATCACATTCAGGCTACCTCCTGAGGCTATTGGGAAAATAGGAGTATTTAGATAAACAGTAGGTATAAGGCTTTGAATCCACATGGAGGGGCTATTTCTATCACATGAAAGATATTAAAGCCTCCTGAGGGAGAAAACAGAATCAAAGGGCTGGTATCAAACACCCTTTCTTGCAGGACCAGAAATCACTGCAGTCTGATTAATTTCTTTTCTGGCGACTTTAAAGGTTTCTTATTCATAAATGCTTTTAAAAATACCCTTCCAAACAAAGTGCTCCTATAATGTTTTAATTGGGACGTGGCTGTGGACTAACTTGTTGCTTAATGAGCAGCCACTAAGTCTACTCTAAACATGCTTGTGAAACGAAGCACAGACAATTGTGTGAGCTGTTGGTTAAAATCCAGACAGCTTCACATTCCAAGAATTAAAGTCCAAATTGCTGATTCTGCAAACAGGATGCAAAAGAAAAAAATAAACTTGGAACCCATTATACTTTATTGCAGTTGTTAATTGCAATATTTGTAAAATATAGAGATGGCTCAACAGGAAGGAATAAAGCAGCATTCATCACACCTTACATATCTTTGGCAATACAACGCAGTGAATTTGGAAAGCCACTCCTGTGTGTCGATTAGGAAGCCAATTCTGGGGCTAAATTCAAAAGTCTTCCCCTGAACTTAGTCCAGTCTGATAAACTAGGTGGGAGAAAGTGACGTCTGCAGATGCTGGAGATCAGAGTCTAGAGTCAGCATTTTTCTACTGTTTATCTAATTACTCCTATTTCCCCAATAACCCCCCAATTGCCTCAGGAGGTAGTCTGAATGTGATAATCTGAATCCTAGAAGATTCCTGATGAAGGGCTCCAGCCCGAAACGTCGATTCTCCTGCTCCTCGCATGCTGCCTGACCTGCTGTGCTTTTCCAGCAACACACTCTCCACTCTGACAAACTTAGGCTCCTAGCACCAATCTATAAATAGAGATTAAGAGCAGGATAAGCTTTTATCATACTGTCTGACTAATCGACATGAGCTTCAGTCTCATGGGAAAAAATTCAGGCCTCCCCTAGTTCAGAAATAGAGACATTCAGGATCTGAAAATACCATTGCCAATTTGCTTGCCACCCTTCATTGGAAATAGGATCTATTTCTCTCGGTGAAAATCCCAAAAGTGGCCATTTCCACTTGGGGTGGATGTGGGGACCCCGAAATATTCCAGGTCCTGTCTTCCCCCCTCCCAAATCAAATATTCAGCCTGCAGAGTATGTGCCAATGTGACAATTAAGAACACAAGGAATATTTGTGAGAGTGAACCATATATTTTCTCCCCTTGCATAACAGCTGATCTTCTACCTCAACTCCATTTTCCCAGCTGTTTCCCATGATCCTTGATTTCCCTATATTTCAAGAACCTTTCCATCTCAGAATATATTTAATGACTCAGTCTCTTCAACTCTTTGAGCTAGAGACTTCCAAAGATTCATAGCACTCTGAAAACAGAAATCTCTCTCACGTCTGTCTAAATGATTGAGCCCTTTAGCTGTGACTGTATCTGGGTGTTCTTGATTTCCCAGGAAGTGATAACATTCTCACCATGTCTAACCTGTCAAGTCCTCTTAGAATTGTGCATGTTTCAATGTGATCATTTCTCATTTTTCCAAACTCTGAAGAGTATAGGCTCAGCCTCTCAATATAGGGCAACCCTTTCCATCCCATGAACTAATCTAATGAACCCTTAATTTCCATTTCCAAGATCTCTCACACTGCTCTCAATGCTGAGCAAAGATAGAAAAACTTCACTGCAAACTACAAACCTCGAGTTGAAAGGATAATTTTAAACCTTTTTGAGCATCAGGGAAAATGCTAACTTTGTCTTGTTGAGAAAGACACAGCTGTAGTCAACAATTAGACATGACAATAGCAACACATTGCTACTCCCCCTTCATGAGTTAAACTCATCGGGGCCCGTACAGAACAATTTACATAATATTGTATACCTCTCAAGTAGAAGATGGAAACCCAATTAAAAAGTTCAGATGATATTTGGGTTAACTCCTAATTACCTGAAAATTAATTGTTTTCTCAGATTTGCAGAAAATGCCCAATAGGCACTATATAGGAAATTACTCTTATACCTTTTCCATTTTGAACAATATTTAACCACTTGGCTTTTTTTTCCCACATACATTATTTTACCTTGAAATTACACATTTTGCCATTTTACAGGTGAAAGGTACCAAGATGGGGATTTAGGACTTAATGTTTTATAAGTTTTACTTCCATCTTTGGGAGGGTGGACTGGAAATTTGAGTAGGTGCCATCCAGAAATCTTTCTCTAAAATGCTCCTTCCTCTCTAAGACACTCCTTAAAAGCTTTCTTATCGAGCAAGCTGTTGATCATGTGCTCAAATACCTCTTGATATGACTCAGTGTTACAGGGGACTGAATCTTAATTCAATTTTGCTTAATTTATTAGAGGTTTTCTCTCCATGAAGCTTAGAAAGCTTTTTCACTGCATCTTATCTTTCTGTATGGCACCCCTATTATCTGATTCTATCATTTAGCCAAAACAACATGGCTTGTTTGCAATATTCTGGAATAGATAGGTGTCCCCAGTGCTAGCACCTTTTTTAAAAGGTGGATGTGCATCCAACAATTTCTATTAGTCCAGCGCTGCCCTGACATTTGCCTTGGACATGGCACAAGTGGGAAAATTGGTGCCTGCTTAGTGAAGGAATTCCTAGTGGATTGGGTACTGAAGAGGTGGGGCAAGAACATCAGAGAAGGTGATGTCAGCTTGGTCTGAGGCCATCATCCATATCAGAGGAGTGTCAGCCATTGGGAGGAATGCCAACACAGTAGGAAGAAGGTCAATGGTTTTCTCCATTTTGCCAGTGTAAATGCCACCATCTTCTTTTTGATACTTCATATTCACTCTACCTCTGCTATTGAACTCACCTCCCACCAAGTGTCCAGCTCTAAAATTCTTTGTAATGTTTGAAACATCTTGTCTACTCACTCTCACCAATTTGAATCCATAACATCATTAATCATGCATGCCCTCGATTCTGACTACACACTTGCTCAAGGCACCTCCCTCCCTTCACCAAAGTAACAGCTGTGTCACCCACTTTAGTCACTGATATATCCATCTCAGTCTCCCTCCAGGAAGAAAACACCACATTATAGGGCAAAGGGAATTGAAAACTGCTCAACACTGGGCTCCTCACTCCTTATGATGTGGGCATCCTAATTCTGACCACTCCAAAATGCTGACTGAGTTTGTCCAAGCCACTGGACTGTTATCAGAAGCTGCTCTTGACTTATTATGCTGCAGTCCCCTGACTGAAGGCTATTTCTTTTGACAGAGGACATCTGACAATCATAACAAGCTTCCTGCCATTTTGTATGCACTAGTGGCACAGCAGTACAGCAGTATCATGGGCCTGGTAACTCTGACTGAGGGGTAAGGCACAATAAGCTAAGACAAAGTAGGGATGCTGTGGGCATCCAGGTAGTGATCAAAATGAGTGAACGTTAACAGAACAAGTGAACAGCTTGAAGATTCAACCTAGTCCAATCAATAAGCTGGGTTCATGTCACTGAGTGCAAAGTGTCCTTTCAGCAGCATTACAATGAAACCAGTCAATGCACACTGAAGTGAGCACTGAAGTGCAGAAGTGCCCTGTTAGTCATTTGGAGGTATGCCATGAGGGTTCTTAAAGACTGTTGGATTCTAATGTACATGGATTTGTGACCTATGGAACATGCCCTGAGACATTGGTGCCTTTTGTCCAACACAGAAGTCCTTTGAAGCAAGTGGCAAGCTGAAGTCAACAGTTGAGAGTTATCAGCATCTAATTTGCTGATGGTGAATTGTACGATAAAACGCTGCACGTCAATAAGGCATGAACTGTGGTTAATGAAGTCATTAACAAGCAATAATTCCCCGTAATAGGCAATTTGTCACCGCTTATCAAGAAACTCACATTGATGTCCAGAGTTTAATTGAAAGATGTAGCAAGTTGTCCCCAGTACCCCAATATTCATGCATTTCTGCCACACTTCTTGCCATAGCTCAGATTATTTAGGCCCTTGTGAGTTACACCAACCTGGTTGAATACACTTTTGTGAGGAACATTAGGTCATCTTACTACATTAGAAGTGCTATACAAATACTAGTAGTTGTTGCTGTGAGTGCTTGGCCATTAAAATTATCAGATAAAAAATTTAATAAAGTGCCTGCTGACCTTTGCACGCAATTCCTCCCATTCCCCAGTACACTCTCCAAGCAAGCAAAGCTTTACACTGGCAGCGCAACATCATAAAAATACATGACAGATTAAAGTTTAGCCAGAAGAGATATATCTCTCACCACGTGCTGTCAGAAATGGGAAGTAATATCTAAAGTAAAATCTGGAAACAATTTGAAGTTTACAAATGTCACATTTCCTGATGTAGCGTTAACTGTTCGTGAGTCAGAAAAAGAATTAACTCTGCCTGCTACATCTGAATGTAGTTTATATTTTATATATCAGTTCTGTAGATGAGTTACTGGACCCCAAAATGTTAACTCTGGTTTCTCTCCACAGATGCTGCCAGACCTGTCGAGTTTTTCCAGAAATTTCTGATTTTGTTTTATATTTTGGACTTGAGTCTAACAACATAATTTATGCAATCAATGGCTATTGGTAAGTTTTGGTAGAGAGAAACTGAAGACCAAATTTGATCCTGCAGCAGAGGTTGAAACAGGGCTGGAAGGGTTAAATTGGAGAAAAGCTGAGGTGGTCCACAACCATTTTAACCAATGTGCTTTGGACATTATTGGAACAGATGTATTTTCACAGGAATCTTTGTTGTCCCTTTTATTGAAATCAGCTTTTCATCTTTCCAGGTTTGTTTTTTGAAAACTGAATTAAAATCCTGAGACTGCCATGGTGGGATTTAGACTGGATTATTTGTCTTGACTTCTGTTTTACTTATTCAGTGACAACACCTTTACAGTACTGTACCCCATGAATAATGTTTGAGCGGGCTGGTATGTGATAAACAATCACTGCGTTTTGAACCATACCACAGTGGAAGTTATCACCTTTAGGAAATCGGGAACAGAATTGGATCAGGACTGCCATTTATTAACAAATTTTTGCTAAATACAAATAAAGGATTTGGATGCTAATACATTTCTGTTCTTTGTAGTTCCATTGATCTAAATTTTATGTCCTAGCTTGGTCTTATGGAACAAAATGGCAAGTATTCCATTGAAAAGATCCATCATACCTTATTGTCAGTGGGTACATTTGCCTCTTCATTCTAGCTCAAACAAAACAAATATATAGAAAGCATGTTCTGATGAATGAGATTGTAATCCTTTAACCAAAGTGGCTGCATGGAGTTGATGTGCAGTGAAGAGTCAATGAGGAATTAATCAACCTAAAAACACCCATTGCCAGTTTCAAGGTGCCCAATTAAGTTTATTAGATTCATGTTCAGTGGAGGGATTAGACTGAGGCTTCCATCCATTTGATCTTCTGTCATAATATCTGCTAAAAGGCTTAAAATGATTAATAGCTTCTGGCAGTTAGCTATATTCCTGCTTACTAGAGGGCAATTTCAATTTCTTTTTCAGTCAGAGAACACAACATCACAGAAAAAAAATCGTACTCTAAAGCTGAGGCGGCAAGCGGCTGCTTGCCATGATTCATTCTTTGAAAGAGAGGTATGGGAAACATTTATTATCCACAATCCTTCTCACTAGATAAAAGGGAGATTTAATACATTTCTTACACTATGAATATCCTTAGTAATTTGGCAGTGATAGACAGAACAATAATTATATTACTATTATATAATTGTGAAGTAATTAAGTACAGGAAGTTGCATTGGGAAAGGAACATTAACAGATTCCTTTCCAACTCTGCAAGATCCATAGCTGGTGTGCACACCAGGAGAAAGAGCATAATTAAGGCTCTAGGCAAAATGTCACCATTCTGCTATTTTTAAGCTAATGTTCATCGCAGAACATGTGGTGGAAATTGGTCAGCGCCCAATTCCCACCAATGAAATAGAGATGTGGCCATGACACACACACTCAAGTCTGAGGTGCAAGTTTCAACCCAGAACTGGCTTTCATGCATCATTTTAACATTCTGCTAGTCATGCCTGAAAAGTCAAATTTGGCTTGATCATCTTTCAGGAGTCCTAGAAACACATGATATTGGTCCCTATAATTGGATTTTGTTGTGATCATTTTCTGCCTCTAAAATAGATCCACCAAAGGTTCAATTTCTATCTTCATATCCATTAAACCTTTATGTACAGAAGCAGCAATGATTCCAGACTTTTATAAATCACGTACACTCCAACTTACTCTCCCTTGTCCAATGTATAACTCCAGTATCTGGGCAGTCTTTCCTAACATCAATATTTTTCCCTCGGTGGTTCAGTCCAGGACTTGGGTGTATTATTTTAAAATTAGAGGACTTTAGGACAAAGTTTGAAGGGAACTTTTTTTTCTCACAGAGGATTATACAGTTCTGGAACTCTGCCTCAGCAGACAGTGGAAGTGGGATCATTGGATATTTTCAAGACAGACGCGGATAGATTTTTTTTAGGCAAGATTAATAATCAAAGATTATTGTGATAGATGGGATTATGGAATTTTAAATGCAAACAGATCAACCATGTCTTTTTGAATGACAGAGCAGGCTTGAAAGGCTGAATGGTCTACTTCTGCTCTTGTTTTGTGTGTTCATGTGTTCTAATGTGCACCCTATTTCACTTATAAAAATATTGCGTCTTGTTTCACCTCAATGGCAAATGTAGCTCTTGGCTCATGCAACACATTAAAACGTATATTGGGGAGACTCCAGTTGACATTTTGAGTCAGAATTTTAATTTCTATTGAAGTTAGTTTTGTGTTTTTTACATACATACATCAAAGTCATATAAATTATGTATTAAAACCTCTTCAGGGGATTGACACAGTAAATACTGAGAAAATATTTCCTGTGTCTGGGGAATGTAGAACATGAGGTCACAGTCTCAGGATAAGGGGTCGCCTTTAAGAACTGAGATGAGGAAAATTTCTTCAAAAAGGGATTGTAAATCTTCAAAATTCTCTACCCCAGAGAGCAGTGGATCCTCAGTCATTGAGTATATTCAAAACAGAGGTCAATGGATTGTTGGGTACTAAGGGCATTAAAGGATATGGGAATAGTGTCAGGGAGCGGAGCTAAGGTAGATAACCATGATCTTATTGAATGCAAAAGCATGCTTGAACAGCCAAATGGCCAACTCCTGCTTCTTTTTCTTCAAGTTCTTTTCCTTCTTTATCCTTATTAAACCAAAACTAAGACACACTGCACCTGGAATCCAGAGCAAATTATCTTAAAAATTGGTTCTGCAAACACTGACATGGCTGCACCTAGTATCAACCACCATTAGTACTAGATGACCTTTCAATCAGATGTTCATTTTGACTGGTTCTGATTTGGATGTTGCTAAGCAATTTAACTGTTCCAAACCAGATGTAGGTCGAATTTCTAGGCTGTGCACTCTCCAGGATACTCAATTTAAGTCTAGTGGGACTCTTTTGCTGTCTTGAGACCCAAACCGGCAGCAACAACAACGATTAGCTGATCCGGTTCCTGAAGAAAATTTTAACCGTTTGTCCGACGCATGGCTTTGTTTTGGGGTTTGCTGTGAGCTGATCTCGAGTCCCTCTGTTCAGGATATGGCCTGAGTAAGGCTATGCACTTGCCTTCACTCAATTGGTGTTTCCCAAGCTCAGTCGGACTGTAGAGGGTATCCACTTCCATCGGGACACTCTGTAACTCATATGCTCCACTTGTCACATTTTTCAAATGAATAAGCCAGTTGTAGTGCCTATTTGAAGTCCAGTTTGGCATCAGCTAGTAGGCATTTTTGCATGGTTACTCATTAATTCCACATACCAAACAGGACATAGTATCTTATTAAGGGTTAAGCGAAAGTCACATGCCTCTGCCATCTTCCTAACCTAGTCAAAATCCTGATACGGACTTGCCTGGTTCTCAAATTGACAAGTAAAAATGATAATGTCTCAGAATTAGAGGAGGCCTGGGGTCCTAAAATTCTTTAACTATGTCCATCAATTCTTGAAAGATTTTGGGGTGCCTCAGGAAAATTTAATACTGCTCATTCTGAGTCAGCTGTCAGAGTGGCAAGATCTCGGACACTCCCCTTTTTATCTGTTAGCCAGGGCTCCCTGATTGGACCAGATTAACAACCCCAGGAAACTCATCTTCTATGAGGTCTGGCTAGCTGACCTTGTTACAATCATTACATGCTCCATCATCCAATAAGATGATGGCTGATCTGACTGTAATCTCATATCCACATCCTACACTTTCCCTTTCACCTTTCACCCCTATACTTACTTAGAAGCAATCCATTTCAAGCTTAAAAGTATTCAAGGACTTTGCTCTACTGCTTTTTCAGGAAGACAGTTCCAAAGACTTTGATTGGGCAAACACTTATTTGTGAATGATGACCCCATCAGTTCTAAATTCTTAATCAATTATAATTGCTGACAACCAATGGTAATGTCTGTCCACTATGAGTATGGATTAACTGAAACATGAAGGAGTCAAGATTAGAGTGGTGCTAGAAAAGCAAAGCAGGTCAGGCAGCATCAGAGGAGCAGGAAAATTGAAGTTTCAGGCAAAAGCCCTTCATCAGCAATGAGCATTCTGCCTGAAACATGAAGGAGTACAATTGGGCTCAGCTCTGAAGATCTGACGAAGACAAGCAGGAGGCTGGAAGAACACGGGAGGTGGAGAAGTCAACGTTTCGGGTGTAACCTTCTTTTGTCTCTAACTGAAGATCTGAGGAAGCAAACACTTGGTTAATAGGATGTGACCAAGGTTCACACTTCAGTAACAGTCACTTGGGCAAGGCATTAAAGGGTACCTGCTGCAAATGAGACAATAACCTTTGAAAGGAAAGCCAAAGAAGGAAATACGAGAATTGGCTTGTGGTGAGTGCTATCTCTAAACTGGAACTCTGGATATTTGGAGAGATTTGGCAAAGTCTGAAGTTACTTAAAATTGTTTACTACATTAAGCACATGGGTTAAAAAAAAACATTGTTTTTCACAGACTGAGGGTATGGGGGGAACACACACAGCCCGTTTCAAAAGGGAAAAGAAGTCAGTTTTTATTAAAAACAAATCCGTCCTTATGGAAAGACAATAGAAAATAAAGGAATTAAATTTATCTTTGCCCCATGCAACAGAGAAGCTAAGAAACAAAGAATTCATTTCTCAATTGTACAGAACACCTGGATTTTAGTCCTCTCGCCTAATGACGTATTTATTTGCCACAGAGGGAGTGCAGCAGAGATCCACCATACTAGATTAGATTTTTTTTAGATTACATTACAGTGTGGAAACAGGCCCTTCGGCCCAACAAGTCCACACCGACCCGCCGAAGCGTAACCCACCCATACCCCTACATTTACCCCTTACCTAACACTACGGGCAATTTAGCATGGCCAATTCACCTGACCTGCACATCTTTGGACTGTGGGAGGAAACCGGAGCACCCGGAGGAAACCCACGCAGACACGGAGAGAACGTGCAAACTCCACACAGTCAGTCGCCTGAGGTGGGAATTGAACCCGGGTCTCTGGCGCTGTGAGGCAGCAGTGCTAATTACTGTGTCACCGTGCCACCCTCTAACTGAAGATCTGAGGAAGCAAACACTTCCTCAGATTAATAGGATGTGGCGTTCCTAGGAGTTGAGAGTGTCCTTTGAGGAGCAACTTAGGAGTCCGAACTGTATTCTCTGGAGTCATGATCTCACTAAAAATTCACAAAATTGTTGAAGGACGGTACAGATACTCAGAAATGTTGTTTCCATGGCTATAATGTCTGGAACCAGTGGACACAGTCTCAGACAAAAACGCAAGCCAATTAGGACTGAAATGAGCAGAATGTTCCTCCCTCAGAAGATGATGAATTCTTCACCGTAGAGGGCTCTGGAATGTTAGTCATTAAAAAAGTTCAAGACAGAGGTGAAAGATTTCTAGTTACTAGTGACATTAAGGGATATGAGAATATGCCATGGAGGTAGGTGATCAGTCATGATCTAGAATGAAGAAGCAGGGACAGGTGGAGGTTGAATGGCCTACTCCTGCTACTATCTTCCTCAATTTGGGATTGATCCATTATATTCGCCAAAATGTTATCAAAGTGAAAAAAAGAAACAAAACCTGATCAGAATCTAAATTTAAGAAATGAACTGAACCAGATACTAAAGGAGCTGAGAGGAAAAATTTATTGGTTCAAATTATTTTTAAGAACAAGTATTGCTGCCAATTCTCTGAACCTTAAAATTGGATCAAAATAATTGCAAAGCTTTGTGCAGCAAAGGAACACTTAACTGCTGAAACATTAGCCTTTCTGAGCATCGGACAGTTGAGATTTGAGAGTTGGAGAGAACAAACAAAAATATCTAGTGAGACATAAAAACTCTGCTTGCTCCAGATGCTTCGTGAGCTCTTGGAGGCAGTCCATATCTGGAACAGATAGAAGAAGAGTCAGAATTTAAAGCTGATTTGGATGTTTTGCCCTGGAAAATTACTTGAGCCAAAAAGGAATGGCTGGTTGAACTGGAAAAGATGAAACATACCTAGACTTCTGAGAGAGAGAGGCTGAAGAGAAATCTCAAGATGGAGGAAGAGTGTTTCAGAAAAGGTAGAGAAGCTCAGAAAGGAGTAAGAACACGGTTTCATTAAAAGCACAAAGAAAATAGAGAGAATTGCTGTAAAGCTGGAAAATGGTTTGTTAAAGCACCTTCACTGTGTCCAGTGTATACAGAGCAATCCAGGGAGACAAGTAAAACAGTATGGAATGAGAAGGTCCTGTTCAACTACAGAGGACTGAAGAGGTCCAAAGCATCCTAAAAGGGATGAAAGAGCTTGAAAATATTGGGAAACTAGAATGATAGCCTCAGGGGTTTAAGGAGGCTGAATCAGAGCCTTCTGGATTGAATGGGGTCAGAATAGTATGCCCAGGAACTAAAACAGCCTGAAAAGAGCCCATTAAGTTTTAAGTCTCAAGATGTGCTCCAGGAGACAGTCCAGAGAGGCTTTAACAACTCAAGAGTTTCAGCAAAGCTGTCTGGGTAGCAGAAGGCCAGACAAAGATCATAGGCCCTGTGTGGGGGTGAAATAATCCATCATGGAAAAGGTGGTTCAGGGAAAGCTACCTGGGGCTCAAAATACTGAAATTGAGCTAGTGAAATCAAAATGGGTCAAGACATGTCTTTTAGATCTCAAAAGAAAAGAAGAGGGTTAGCAAGAAATTCAGCCAGCAAGTATCTTCCTTGCTGAATGGGGTCCAGGGTATTTCTCATTTAGATGAAGTGATAGTGAAGGAGAGGCCTCGCACAGTTTGACATGTACTTCTTCAGTTATGGAAGAGCAGTGAACCACAAGTGAGTCAGGGTGTCCCAAAGGATAGAGACTGAATGGGGATCAGCTCATTCCCACAGTAGCTGAACTGGGGAACCCATTTCCTCTCAAGCGAGGGCACATTTGCAACCCATCCAAAAGGTAGATCAAATCTACTGGTAACTCCCAGGTGTCCAAATCTGTTGTGCACAACTCAACTGAGGAGCCAGAAGGAAGCAAATGTGCTCGAATGGGAGATACAGCAGTTGGAAGAATTGCATCAAAATTCTGGCCTCTTAAGGAAAAATAAGGCCACAAAATATTTCCAGACCTGTTAAGAAAATTAAAAAGAAGCGAGTCTTTAACCTCTATGTTTTGAGTGTACAATGCAACAGTGTATTCAACATGAGGACTTTATTGATGTGCAGCTCATTATGTTTGCGAGAAGGTCTGGGTTGTATGATAGGTGTCACAGGACTCTGGTAGACTAGAAAAGACATTTTTACAAAAAAAAATAAAAATTGCATCGCTATCATTTACATTTTGAATGATCAAGCTACCAAATATGTACTCGACTGCTCTCCTGTGTTCGCAACTGTTTGTTACTCCAACTAATCTTAGCTTTGTCCATTTACTTACACACATGGCATACGTGTAACGGTACACATGTGGGTTATTGGCTTTTTTTCCAACATCTGCTGGTTGGACTGTTGTACTCTCTGGTTTGGTTTCAGAATCTTCATAGCTGATTCTACTAATCCTGTACCTACTTGTGTCTACAAGATTTTTTAAAAAAAATTCTGATTTCAGCATTAAGATTAGTTTGTCTTCCTACAGTTTGTTTAATGAGGACTGCAAAGCATGAACTCTCTTCTGGAGAGATTAGTGTTTCTAAACTGAGCTTTCAACTTGCTTCTGCTGAGATGAGTAGCTTTAGCTTTGTGTCTAATACTTGAAATTCCAGATCTTCGGATTTGCCATAGCATTCAGCTTTCTTATTAATTGTCCTTTCAGGTTGAGTACCATTTCATCGCAGAGCCTTAACTTTACCTTTGAAGCTTTCACTCTTGGATTGCCATGTAGTGCAACTGTATATAAGTCTTCAAAGCTCAGTAGGTTGCAAGAAGCACCAGTGTAAGGCACTTTGTATCCATTTGATGCTTTCCTTCTGCTGTCTTCATCATAATAGCTACAACCATTTTTATCATTTAAATTTGAGGTTCCCAACCTACTCTGAGATATAAATTGAATCATCCAAATCTTTACCTGGAATTTCTCTAGTAGCCATGCTTGAGGTATATGAATTATTGTAAGACATTTTTGTAGCAACTGTCATTACCAGCTTCTTTGACTGCTTCCGAGCTAAACTCTTTCATGGGCACTTTATCCCCTTGTCCCTAATACTGAACATGATCTTTCATCTTTAATATTCATTTGGGACTCAAAACATGCCTTCAAAGCTTGTAACATTTCTGCCATGTGTTTTTCCTGTTCTTCAGAGAGATTTAGGGTGGAAAATATTTTGAAACAGTCTCTTCCCAACAGTAATAATAACATAGCAACTTTCACTTGTTTTGGCTTGCTTCACAAATCCATAGCTTTTGCATAATTCTGCCATTGTTTGTGGAATAATTCCCAGTTTTGAGTCAATTCCCATTCATTTGAGCTGATATGGAAAAGCTGCAGACATTTTCTCTTAAACAGTGTTTTCAGTTAGAGTTTCAACTTCATTTTCTTTATCGATGGCAACTCACAGCTCTGCTGCTGTGCTTTTTATGTGCAGCTCTGTATCACTCACTTCAATGCCTCTTTTGACACCTTATTGCATGTGTACAACACTGCAGTGTATTCAAAATGACGACTTTATTCACATTTTGCTTAAAATGTTAACCTGCAGGATATGAGCCTCATGGTAGAGGTCATGACTATGGTGGATTGAACAGACATTTGTACATGATTGCAGATCAATCCAACAGTATGGTCCCAATTAGACAGAAAATTTAAAAGTAAAGAAGCCTTTGCCTTTGATGGATGAATAGGAGGTGTGGTTAGTCAAAACCATGTTACCAATCTGAAAGGGAGTAGAGAAAATACCCAAAAAGACGTGCAGACTGTGATCGAGATGCCTTAGCTAACTGAAAAGCTTTCAGGCAGAGCAGCAGCAGCTAGATACCTATCTGAAAGAAGTAGCATCTCATAGGTTATGGACCAATGGCTCTCCATAGTAACAGAACAGGAAATGATAGTAGCCCTGAAGTTCTTCCACATTTGCGACGATCAGAAGAGGGGTCCAAGTGCAGAATAAACATTAGTCAACTGGTGAGTGAATGCCAGAGAATGGACCCATTTGAGGGGACCCAAGAGGAGTCAGCCAAGGAGGAGGAATTAGAGATTTCCCCAATTGAACCCTTGTCTGGCAGACTGGCAAACACTGGCAGCTTAGATGTAAATACCCACTTAGTACCCTTGATTAAATACCCACTTAGTACCCTTGACTAAAGAGTGGTGGTTGATTGTGGCCACCTGCTTGGGAAATTTAAAGAAATTTCAGAGATCAACTGGCATGTATCCCATTAAATGTCCATGATAAAGTAGAAGCAGAACCCTCTGTGATAACTCCAACTTTCTACCAGCTGGACCCTGACATGCCCTCATCAGATAGACAATCCAGCCCATGTATACTTCAATGTATTTTAGTCTGCTGTGTGATGCAATCATTTTGTTGCCAGATTGCTGCTTTTTTTAGATTAGATTCCCTACAGTATGAAAACAGGCCCTTTGGCCCAACAAGTCCACACTAACCCTCCAAAAAGTAACCTACCCAGACCCATTCCCTGTATTTCTCCCAGACTAATGCATCTAACACTATGGGCAAATTAGCCTGGCCAACTCACCTGACCTCCACATCTTTGGATTGTGGGAGGAAACTCATATTGACACAGGGAGAATGTGCAAACTCCACACAGACAGTTGCCCAAGGCTGGAATTGAACCTGGGTCCCTGGTGCTTGAAGCAGCAGTGCTAACCACTGAGCCAAGAAAACATGAACAATTGTTTACCTAATTTTTTTGCACCTCTCATCTGCTCTCTGACTCATCTCTTTTGAAAGGAAAATTGAAATATATAAGGGGCTGTTAATTACTAATAATGTTAATAGACTAGTATCGGAGACTTAGATTAATGCTCCAGTGGCATGAGCTTAAATCCCACTGTGACAGCTGGGGGATTTTAAATTTAAATAAACAATACAATTAAAATAAAATTCTAGTCTCATTGATAAAGAACATAAAACTACCTGGTCATCTAAGTTGTCTTACTAAAGTTAGTAACATTAAAATCATTACCTGTCCTGGCCAATATATGATTGCAACTCCATACAAATGTGGTTAACTCTTAACTGACCTCTGAAATGGCCTATTAAGCCATTCAGCTGTATTCAAGAATGTGGCTTACGACCACATTCTAGAGGGCATAAAGCTGTTTTGTTTTTATTCGTTCATGGGCTACAGCTATCTTGGCCAGCATATATTACCATCTGTACTTGCTGAGAGAGCCGAGCACAAAGCTGTGGATCTGGATGCACATGTAGGTCAGATCAGGTAAGGATGGCAGATTTCATTCCCTAATGGAAATTACTGAACCAGATTTTTTTTTAATGAATATGGTGATAGGGTTACCATTTAGCAAGTTTTTTTCTTCCAGACTTATTGAATCCAAATTTCAACTCCTGCCACGGTGGGATTCAAACCCATGTCGCGAAAACATCAGCCTGAGGATCTAGATCACTAAACCACCAGCTGTCCATCACCAGTCAAAAAAGGAATTGCATAAGGTTAATAGGACTTTCTGAATTGGTGTACTGAATGCCATCTTGAACTTGATGGGCCATATGGCCTCCTTCTGTGCTATCATGACTCTTTTAGTACAAGCATACTATTTTTACTTAAGCAATGACAGCTGGAATTGTAGTGTCAATGTTCAGTGTGTACTTAGTGGTAATTAATTGAGATTGAGAAAATCTGAAACAAAGGCATGCAAAGATAAGTAAAGTGCCAAAAGATCAGCTTTCATACCAACATTTAGAGAGTTATAACCACAATCCAGAATTTATGAGAGAGCTGTACCTCAAGTTGCAAAAAACTTGGTTTCCTTTCCATTAAAGTCAATGGATGGAAATGCATGATTCTAAGGCATGGATTTTTAACCACAATTGGGAGGCTCTCCACTGTGGTGCAAATGGTGGATGAGACTAGACATCAGAAGTCCCAACCCTGAACCAACACCTACCATCTTTGCAGAAGGTTGAAACAGATGCAGGCTAGATTTTGTACTTGCTGTGTTCCCAGAGGCCTCTGGCCATTTAAATCAGCAGCTTCCTCCACCCAAGTCATATTTTGGTAGCTAATGGATGAAAATTTCATCCCCTTCAATTTCTCAGAAGGAAGTGGCTGGAGGAGGAGGTAATCAGGTAGGTTTCCATCGGAATTGAGTTCAGGGCAGAAAGGCCCAAGTTTCATTTTCCTGACCGGCTGCTGACTGAGGCCCTCAATTAATAACCACTAATTTCCCTAATTCATGAAATTGAAATCTTGTCAATTATTTAGTTACAAACTATTTAGTTAATGCAATAAACTTACACTTAGCAGCCAATTGCTCAATGCTGCTAAATATTGTCTACTTGACTTACCATTTCTTGGCATTTCTGATTGAATGTACATCAGTCAATCATCACACTTTTGTTCGTTCTTGATTGCAGAGTATTTCCTCTGATGGATGTTGAGCTTCTTTGAAAAGTAACCAACTGGCAGTTCAATCCCATCCACACCTTCCTGGAGGAGTACAGCTCCAACTCCTATGTCACTAACATTGATGACGACTTTAAAAGGTTTTGAAAGGTTTGCTGTAGCTAAAACTGGTTTGGTGGTTACCATTGATTTCAAATGCGAATGTCTTCTGGCATTGTTCTGTCCACTGAAACTTCTTTCTTTCTCACATTCTCTCTCTCTTTCTTCCCCAAATGAAAAGTGAAGAGAGTTTATATTGGGCGTCAGGCTCTCGGTTACCTTACTCAACTTGAGAAGATATCCTCTTAGTTCTGTTTTGTACTTTCAAGTGAAGAAAACATTAAGCAGAATTTTGTCAGGCAATAATCTGTACTTGACCCAGTAATGGAATATTTAAGTCTTTTTAAAAGAAAGTAAAGCAATGTAAAATGTAAAGCTTCTGTCAGAACTCCTATCGCTATCTAATCCTACCACTATATACAAGGAATTCACCAAATCCTACAGCTAAGATATTAATTAACTTGGACCTATTCTTTGAAGTCAAACCTTCCTGTTCTCTGTTGTCAGACATTACATATTAGCACCTCAGAACAGCAGCTACTATCTGAGATGGAAAAGATTTGCAAAATGACTTAATAATAAAAACAGAAGTGCCCTTGGCAGAGGGAGTGGCATGTGGGCTTTTCATTCCATTGTTCCATTTCTGAGGTTGACTGAACCAGTGAGCTAATTATCTCAGACTCCCATTTTTAGATGGAGCATTGCACCCCATGGGGAAGTTAGCACACCATCTTTTGGTTAGCCCTTCTATACCTACTCCATGTCAATCAACATTATTTCCGAAGTCAGTATTGAGGATCAGTTGTGTATTGAGCTGGAAGCTTGGAATGTGATTTCCCTAAGCTTACTGCTGATTAAAACTCGAATCAAATCAACAAGGCTGGAGACAACATTGGAGACACAACTGTTCTGACACCATCTCTTAGCAAGTGGTGCGAGGTCCTGTAGAAACTTTAATCAACCTGTTCAGGCTAGTTATGACACACCACGAGAGCAGGTAAGACTTCAACCTGGGCCTTCTGGCTGCCACTGCACCACAATGGTCCCCTACTTGTGCAAGCAGGGTTTAATGCATTATTGAGTAAGTTTAAACTGCAGAATGGGAGCATCTCCAAGGAATGATAATACTTATTGAGATAAAATACATTGTAGCTGTTTGTTCAATGTGAAAGACATGAAAGCAGAGCATTTTAAGAATTATGTGGCCTCTAATCTGCACTAGGGCCAAACTTACTAACTGTACTTCTTATACTCGCATCCAAATCATTTATCTAAATGACAAAAAGTAGAGGACCCAGCACCGATCCTTGTGGCACTCCATTGGTCACAGGCCTCCAGTCTGAAAAACAACCCTCCACCACCACCCTCTCTCTTCTATCTTTGAGGCAGTTCTGTATCCAAATGGCTACTCCTCCCTGTATTCCGTGAGATATAACCTTGCTAATCAATCTCTCATGGGAACCTTGTCGAATGCCTTACTGAAATCCATATGGATCATATTTACCACTCTGCCCTCATCAATCCTACTTCCTCAAAAAACTCAATCAAGTTTGTGAGACATGATTTCTCATGCACAAAACCATGTTGACTATCCCTAATCAGTCCTTGCCTTTCCAAATACATGTACATCCTGTCCCTCAGGATTCCCTCCAACAACTTGCCTACTACTGACATCAGACTCACTGGTCTATAGTTCCCCGGCTTGTCCTTACCACCTTTCTTAAACAGTGGCACCATGTTTGCCAACCTCCAGTCTTCCGGCACCTCACCTGTGACTATTGATGATACAAATATCTCAGCAAGAGGCCCAGCAATCCCTACTCTAGCTTCCCACAGAGTTCTAGGGTACACCTGATCAGATTCTGGGGATTTATCCACCTTTATGCGTTTCAAGACATCCAGCACTTCCTCCTTTGTAATTTGGACATTTTGCAAGGTGTCACCATCTATTTCTCATATCCTTTTCCACAGGAAATACTGATGCAAAATATTCGTGTCAACCTTTAATCCCTTTAACTTGCTTAGTCTTTTTCCTCCAGTCATTATTACTGTGTTAAGATCCTTTCTCCTTTTTGCACCTTGATTTTTTATTATTCTTAGGATGTTTTCTATGTGAAAACAAACTGTCATGGATTAGAAGTGAGGGGGAAAGATATAAAAGGGACCTAAGGGTCAACCTTTTCAATCAGAGGGTGGTGGAGGAAATATTTAAAAGGCATCTGGTGGAAGGTGGAAGGGTTTAGAGAGATATGGGCTAAATGCTGGCAAATAGGTCTAGATTATTTTAGGATAGCTGGTCAGCATGGACAAGGTGAACAGTCAGCATGGACAAGGTGAACAGAGTTGCTGTACAACTCTATGACTCTAAGTAGAGAAGAACTGAATTATTTTTACTATCTGTAGATGGGTAGGTTTAAATTTTCTTTCCTTGTTTATTGTTCCCTTTTAAAATCAGATCATGGCGTGTTTTCTCACACCCTTTTTATCCAATAAAAAAGACCCGTAGTAATATTTTCAGGTTAAAAACAAAGTAGGATTTACTACTGCAATCTAAAAACTCAACAAGATGTTTGACAACATATTTATACACACACGCATATACACATTAAAAAAGTGAAAGGAAAGAAGTTACAAAGGACAAATTATTTAATATCAAAGTTATCAGAATTAGTTTACTTGAATTAGTGAGTCCAGTAAGTCAGTAATCATTGGAGGTTTCTTCAAATTGCTGTGCCCCGAAAGTCCATCTGCAGTAAAACAGATGCAGATAATTTACAGGTAAAAGTGCAGTGGATATCAGCTATCAATTTGTTCACGTTGCAGGTGAAATATAGTTTCATTTTTCAGAAATTCAGTATGACAAGTTGGTATATACAGAAGAATTTAATATAAGGTTCTCAAGGGACTTGACAGGGTGAATGATTGTTTCCACTTGTGGGGAGAGTCGAGGACCAGAAGGTCTAACCTCAGAGTGTGGGGTAATTTATTTATTTAGTGATGAGGAGAAATTTCTTTTCTTATAGGGTAATGAACTTATTGGATTATTTACTGTAGAGGTTAGGTTGTTAAGTGTATTGAAGGCTGAGTTAGACAGATTCCTAATCAGTAAGGGAATTAAGGTTTATGGGGAAAAGGCAAGAAAGTGAAGTTGAGTGTTATCAGATCAGACATGATCTGATTGAATGGTAGAGAAGACTTGATGTGCCAAATTGCCTATATCTGCTCCTACGTCATGGTCTAAAAGTTTATTGAGCATGAGTTACAGACCATAGAATAGCTATTTCATTCAGTAACATTCTCGGCATCTGTTATTCTAGCCTAGCCATTTGTTAATAAGGGCTAACTTTCTCAGATTATTTATCATTTAAGAAATGACATACTTAAATATATTTACACCACTAATTTACCGAGCAATTTTTTCAATAAGTCATTTGGTGGTACAGAACTTGAGTATTGTTGTAAAAAAGACACACTTTGTTCAACCTTGCACTCATTGGGACAAATTACAAGAATACTCATTTAGGAGGAAAAGCTACATTTCCACTGTATGAAAGGAGAGTGCTGATTGGTTGGAAAGTGGACTCTGATTGGTAGAGATGTTGCCATAACAAATGCACCAGCTAATGATGGTTAAAATGTGTCTTCTTTTTACCTATTATTGCAATATTCTGAACAGAATTATTTGGAACATGTCTCTTTTCAAATGCAAGTATACTGAAAGATCCAATTACTGTAGTAACTTTCAATACACTTTACCTTTCTAGGATAGCATAGCAATCAGCTTCAGGTTTACTCCTGTGAAGCAATTTTATCTGTAAAGAGCAGCAACGCAATTAGAGGCATATCTTCTAATGCTTCAATCATACTGGAAAGTTCTCAAAAAATGAACTGTTTTTGAAAGAAATGAAAATATTTTATCATTTCAGAAGGATTTTATTGCTCAAATAGTCCAATGTGTTGATTGACTTTTTGTGCCATCTCTTTTAGATTGTTGCAGACTGGATGAAACCTGACAAGATGTGCTGCAAGATGTCACCTCTCACTAACTACGTGGTAGTTACCCAGAAAGTGTCAACTTCAGATTGGCAATTCCATGGCATCTGGAAGACACCAAAATATTTCCCAACTTTGAGATGGAATCACAGACTTTGGAAGGTTTTGACTTACTTACCCTAATAGTTACACAGGAAATGTTAGAGGAATGAAGATCTGCTCTAATTTCTGGCTCACTAGAATACAAATAACTCAATCACTCGCAATGATGCTTGCCAATCACTCATACTGAATCCCCTCCACTAATCAGGTGGAAGTAGAGCCCCCTTGACACCTGAGGCACCCCATTTTCCCCAGGTATCCAACCAAGCTAGCCTCCACCAGATAGCTAACATAATCTGACCACATCTCCCAGACCATTTCCAATATCTGAACCGCATTTCCCAGACACCTAACTGAATCCCCCACCACTATCCCTGTCTGGCACCCTACTTACTTTGCATCCTACCTCTTACCCTTCTGCATTATGAAACAGCTGTCAGAATGGAGGTAAAGCACTGCCTTTCTGAGGGAGGCCAGAGCGATTCGCCTCTCAGAAATGCTAAAGCTCAGAGCTTTCATAAAATGGAAAGGCTGGAGTGGCAGTTTGTGTGAGATTGTCACTCCCTGGAAAATGTGGCCATAATTTCTGGTACTTGATTTTCCATTCTTATGAGTTGAGTAGTTTTACAAAGTTTCAAATGTAGTCTCAATATGTGGGCATCACTGGCAAAGGAGACGTTTATTGCATATCTCTAATTGCTGTTTCAGTGATTCTGTTACTGTTGGAATGAGTCTGAGCAAAGATATTATGTCCTTTGGGGTCAGAATGAATTGAGTCTTCTAGAGTCCAAGCTGTTGGCAACTTTAATATTTATTAAACATTCTCCTAACTAGTCACACAGTGAGGCTTAGAATGAGACCTATCACAGAACCATTTCTCTGTTGTCATGTAATCCTTAACATGATTGATGACATTGCCTGAATATTTGCATACTTAGTGTTAAACTTTGCCCCCATGTCTCTGATTCTAAACATAATTTATATATCCTACATCTCTTGCCCCTCGCTCCTCTGTCATTACCCTAGACTTTCAAATATTATTGTCATGATGAATTCAGCAATCACCTTGATCTTGATCTCAGCTTTCTTTAAGGTAATAGAGAATTTCTGTTCTTCAGGCTTTCACATGAACTTTGTGGAATAGTAGTGCATATTTTTCAAACCTTTCCTTTGTCCTTCTCATTCTTCTTGGATATTTTCAGTGATTTTGAAATAATACCCAAGTAGCCTTGGTGTATCCACTGAAGAATGTTGCACACGAACTCTCTAGGGATGTCTAATTTTTTATTGTAGATCAGCAAGTCATCCATGCCACTAGAATGTTATCACTGTTCAAAGTATTATTTGAAAACAGGATTACTTGGAACATATTCTTTAATACAGTACTTTGAATTTGAGCAGATACTTCATTACTTTTTTGAGATTTCTGAATTTCTTTGTTGTTGCAGATAAATATTTTGTAAAGAATGATTTACTGGATCTCTTCAGAAAAATCTGTCTTCTTATGTGGGCTTTTCAATAAGAATACATTACAATTCAACAGCTGTAGTTTTGTGTTTTCCTTAGAGATTGTCAAATGAAATCTTTGTACCTCAATGGCTTTTAATAACTTAATAAATGTTTTATCATCTGTTTTGATTGTAAACTTGATAAATAAAACATGCATTTTAAAAAAATTCTTACATTCCCCTGTTGCTAGTGTTCCTTCTCAATTACTGCATAGCATTGTTCCATTTTTGGTCACTGACCTGGATGCTGATCTACAATTGGAATCTTCTCAGCCTCTGAATGCAGTGGACATTGGTGAGAACACTGACAAAATTAAGTGAGTTCAGCAGGAATGAGTTTCTTGACATTGAGAACAAGAAGTGCCTTTGTCCAACCAAGTACTAATGGTGAGACAAGAATCCTGCTTGTGTGAAATGTGAAAGGCCTATTTGGATCAATTTGCATGCAATAACAGCTCACTATTAGTTAACCTCACTTCATTTATATGCAGTTCCTCATTTTCCCCCTTGTCGGATAGAAACTGACAAAGGAAATTCTTGACACAAAAATCAGAAGAGTTGTCTGGTAACTCCAGCTTGCAACCATCACCAACATCTCAGCACGCTTCATGGTCCGTGGATGTTGGCATTGAATGCATGCTATTGTCTCTGTTACATCAAGGCACACGCCTGATCCGTATAGAATATAGTTCTCAATGATGCAATTTTATGCAATTTCATTACAATGTTGCTGCCAGCACAGAATGTTGCATGAGAACTCACAATCCTCAATCCACAAAGATATCAAGGCTGTGAACAATACAATGTTACCTCATTTCCCTGAGATGAAATCAGTGCTGCAGCTCGGGCTGTAGATTTTGGCAATGTAGCTGACTTCCCCAGAGATAGTGAGCTATAGATTGTACATACATGAAATTGAGAATGTCAAATCATAACACAGCCGGATTCGATGCCAGGAATGCCATCACGGAAGGCATCGAGACTGTAGTGGAATAAAACTTATTAAGGAGGATTGTTGCTGGCACACAGTTTGTTGAACTCCATTAGTGAGTGGAAATGTGTCAGAAACCTCTCCATTATTCAGCCATGTGCAAATCTGCTGTTGTGGAAATGGTAATTCATTGTGATGAATTTCTCAAGGCAGCAGAAACCACCAAAGACTCTTATAGCTGACTGTGTCAAAGGTCTGGATCAGGTCAAGATTTTTTTGAATTAGGAGCAGGAGTAGGCCTCTTTTAAAACATTGCTTAAAGCCTACCACTTTGACCAAGCTTTTATCTAATTGAAAATCTTTTTGTTGGTCAGTATATGCAATGGTGAAATGCCTTGGGATGTTTTAGTTATGTTACAAATACTCTACAATTCCAAGACATTGCTGTTGACTTAACATCTCCAAAAGTGCAGCAACTCTTAGTATTATATTGGGTTGTCAGTTTACACTTATTTCCTCCTGTTATGTTCTGGGTCAATTCCAGAAACTTCCTATTGAAAGGCATTACTCATTGGGTCAAACATTCAAATTATTTTGAATGAATCTTCAAAATTTTTGTGTTAATCTATATCCTGAGAACATTAGCTTGGGCTTTCTATTCCAATGTCATCACCAATCCTGCACCACCATACCCAGCCATAGCGTAGAAATCCATGTTCTCTTCTTGGCACTTCTAGAGCTGCCTCACTGCAAGCGCTATATCAGTGATTCCTTAACCTTTCATTTGAAATCACCATGACTCTTTGATAGTAGGTCCTCTTTCAGATGTTGCACTAACTAGAGGGCATAGGTTTAGGGTGAGAGGGGAAAGATATAAAAGAGACCTAAGGGGTAACTTTTTCATGCAGAGGGTGGTACGTGTATGGAATGAGCTGCCAGAGAACATGGTGAAGGTTAGTACAATTGCAACATTTAAAAGGCATCTGAATGGGTATATGATTAGGAAGAGTTTGGAGGGATATAGGCCGGGTGCTGGCAAGTGGGGACTAGATTGGGTTTGGATATCTGGTCAGCATGGACAAGTTGAACGGAAAGGTCTGTTTCCGTGCTGTACATCTCTATGACTCTAAGTCATCTCTGACCAATTATATAACATCTTCAAAATCTTCTCCAGGTCTCCTGGGAGCTGCCATGATGCCTCTCTCCTTGATACGTTTTGTATTCTTGCTTCTTTTCAAGAGTTGAACAGTTACTTCGAGACAAGGGTTATCATCTGTGACCATGACTGATGACTCTGATTCGCAATGCCCCTAGCTGAAGCTGAGTGTAAACACAATGCTGCCCATTCTTCCATTAGGGCCATGTGTGAAGAAAATAAGAGCTCTGCTGCAGATAAGGTTCAGATGCCTGGATCAGTTTGAGGGATCCTTGTGGCCCATTCTGACAGTGCCACATAGAGTAATAGAGTCATATAAATGTACAGCACAGAAACTGACCATTTGGGCCAACACTTCCATGCCAACCAGATATCCTAAATTAATCTTGTCCCAGTTGCCAGCATTTGGCCCATATCCTTCTAAACACTTCCCATTCATATATCCATCCAGATGCCTTTTAAATGTTATAATTGCACCAGCCTCCATCACTTCCTCTGGCCCTCTGTGTGAAAAAGTTGCCCCTTAGGACCCTTTAAAATCTTTTCCCTCTCACCTGAAACCTATGTCCTCTAGTTCTGGATTCCCTCAAACCAGGGAAAAGGCCTTGTCTATTTACCTTATCCATGCCCCTCAGGATTTTATAAACTCCCATAAGGTCACTCCTCAGCCTCCGGAACTCCACGGAAAATAGCACCAATCTGTTCATCTACTCCCGACAGCTCAAATCCTCCAACCCTGGCAACATGTTCATAAATATTTTCTGAATCCTTTCAAGTTTCACAACATCTTTCCTATAGGAAGGAGACCAGAATTGCATGCAGTATTTCAAAAGTGACCTAACCAATGTCCTGTACAGCCGCAACATGACCTCCCAACTCCTGTACTCAATCCTCTGACCAATAAGGGAAAGCATACCAAATGTTTTCTTCACTATCCAATTTACCTGAAGCTCCACTTTCAAGGAGCAATAAACCTGCAGTCCAAGGTTTCTTTATTCAGCAACACTCCCTAGGACCTTACCATTAAGTGTATAAGTCCTGCCTTGATTTGCTTTTCCAAAATGCAGTATCTCACATTTATCTAAATTAAACTCCAACTGCCACTCCTCAGCCCATTGACCCACTTGACTAAGGTCCCATTGTACTCTGAGTTAACCTTCTTTGATGTCCACTACACCTCCAATTTTGGAGTCATCTGCAAACTTACTAACCATACCTCCTATGTTCACATCCAAATCATTTATATAAATGAGAAAAAGCAGTGGACCCAACACTAATCCTTGTGGCACACCCTGGTCACAGACCTCCAGTCTGAAAGGCAACCCTCCACCACCACCCTCTGTCATCACTTTCAAGCCAATTCTGTATCCAAATGCCTAGTTCTCCCTGTATTCCATGTGATCTAACCTTGCTAACAAGTCTCCCTTGGTGAACCTTGTCAAATGCCTTACTGAAGTCCATATAAATCATATCCACCACTCCATCCCCATCAATCCTCTTTGTAACTTCTTCAAAAAACTCAATCAAATCAGTGATACACGATTTCCCACATACAAGGTCATGCTGACTATGCCTAATTAGTCCTTGCCTTACCAAATGCATGTAAATCCTGTCCCTCAACATTCCATCCAACAACCTGCCCACCACTGATGTCAGGCTCACCGGTCTATAGTTCCCTGGCTTGTTCTTACCTCCTTTCTTAAATAGTGGCATTATGTTAGCCAACCTCCAGTCTTCCCGCACCTACCTGTAGCCATCGATGATCCAAATATCTCAGCAAGGGACCCAGCAATCACTTTCCTAGCTTAACACAGAGTTCTAACCACAATACGCTGTGCTCTGCGCACCTGGAGCAGGCTACAGGCGATGTGATGGACTCTGCAGAGGTGAGGGAGTGGCAGCAGTTTTCCGCAGAGCAGATCATTGAGAAGGAGGAACATCACCTTAAAAATGACAAAGCAATGCAGTATTGGGTACAATAAGACAGACAGAACTTAATTGGCACCCGACTCCAATAGGTGTGAGCTAGATGCAGTGACCACTCTTTGACTGCAATTTTGCTTGTGAGTGATGAGCAAGCATGCCTGTCTGTTTCCATTGGCAAGCACAACTTTTGTTTGCTTTATATTCTTCACTTTGCTCATTGGTGAATAAAAGAGAATATTAAAGCCTTCCTGTATGTGATGGTTCTACTTTAAACAATGAGAAGATGTGAGACTACACTGGGCACTGGGGAAAGAGTGGCACTCTGTTAATAAGGGATCATAGATACAATGAAGCTAAGGATAGGTAAGCCGTGTAACTTGTTTCTTAAATAGCAGTAGATTTACAAATGTGTCTGCATATTTGCAAGGAAGTGTTTGTTATATCACCTCTGTGCCCTGACAGTGATTTTTTTTTTGTGCACATGAAGGGTGTTGCCTGGTTGGCAGTGTTTGATCTGTTATATGGCTGGTCTTTAAAAATTGTGCTGGTGCCAGGAATCTGGGGCGGCACGGTGGCACAGTGGTTAGCACTGCTGCCTCACAGCGCCAGAGACCCGAGTTCAATTCCCGACTCAGGCGACTGACTGTGTGGAGTTTGCACGTTCTCCCCGTGTCTGCGTGGGTTTCCTCCGGGTGCTCCGGTTTCCTCCCACAGTCCAAAGATGTGCAGATCAGGTGAATTGGCCATGCTAAATTGCCCGTAGTGTTAGGTAAGGGGTAAATGTAGGGGTATGGGTGGGTTGCGCTTTGGCGGGTTGGTGTGGACTTGTTGGGCTGAAGGGCCTGTTTCCACACTGTAATGTAATCTAATCTAAAAAAAAATCTTGAGAGATCCTGGCAGTGGTGAATACTTCTGCCTATGCTGAGAGGAATTATAGAATGATTGGGTGATATAGGACATGTTGCATAGATAGTGAGGTGCATTTCAGAGGATAGCGTGAGAAATTTCTCTGGGTATCACAAAACCCTCCACGAAACACATTAAATATTAACCTATTTTTGGTAAAATTCAACCCTATGTTTTCTATATTTCTAAATCTTAGAAAGTACAGCTCTTAATCCTGTTGATGATACATCTATTGCTCTTCTATTGGTGAGTTCTAGGTCATAGTGAGCTAATGTGTCTTGTGACATGAGAATTTTGTTTATAATCGCCAAGGGAGTGTTTTAATATTCAACACCATGCTTAGTCTTGTCCCAGCAATTGTCGGGTGGTTCAACAACTTGTGCCAGACGAGGTAAGAACTTCCTTACTTGATTCACTGTTCCCATGACTTTTTGAAGTTCGATAATGTTCTAATGTGGTGGGAAATCTTTAATTGCTTTATTTATTTGAAGATTAGCCCTGATGTCTGTTGTTTGAAATGATGTGACCCAAAAATGCAATCTTGGGTGTGAGAGCTTGCAATCATTTTTGAGAATAAATCTCACCTTTTGAAGGCCTTGCAGCACTTTTTTTAACTCATCATATTCCGATATGGTGAAACCATAAATTAGCATGTTATCCATTTGGCACTAACCCTTTTTAATCCTCCTAGGATTTTTCTTATCATTCCTTAAAACATTTCTGGTTGTTAATCAACACTAACAGGTGGACAGTTGAAACAATATCTTCCAAACAGTGATAAATGTTGTCAGTAGTTTGGATTATTTGTCCAGATGTGATTGTTTGCATTAAATTTGGTAAAAATTGTGTTTTTTTAAATTTGCTTTACCAAATTCCCATCCACAAGCAGCACTGTTTCCACTGTTTTGTTGACTTGTGTGACTTCAGCATAGATTGACTGTAGCCCATTTGGTAAAAACGACTGCAGATGCTGGAAACCAGATTCTGGATTAGTGGTGCTGGAAGAGCACAGCAGTTCAGGCAGCATCCGAGGGGCAGTAAAATCAATGTTTCGGGCAAAAGCCCTTCATCAGGAATAAAGGCAGCGAGCCTGAAGAATGGAGAGATAAGCTAGAGGAGGGTGGGGGTGGGGAGAAAGTAGCATAGAGTACAATAGGTGAGTGGGGGAGGAGATGAAGTGATAGGTCGGTCAGGGAGGAGAGGGTGGAGTGGATAGGTGGAAAAGGAGATAGGCAGGTAGGACAAGTCGGATAAGTCATGGGGACAGTGCTGAGCTGGAAGTTTGGAACTAGGGTGAGGTGGGGGAAGGGGAAATGAGGAAACTGTTGAAGTCCGCATTGATGCCCTGGGGTTGAAGTGTTCCGAGGCGGAAGATGAGGCGTTCTTCTTCCAGGCGTCTGGTGGTGAGGGAGCTGCGGTGAAGGAGGCCCAGGAC
>NC_057711.1:118570663-118680674 GCF_004010195.1 Chiloscyllium plagiosum | reverse complement strand
GGGGGTAGACAGGTTGAGGTGGTTAATGTCCCGGCAGCAGTTGGAAATGAAGAGGTCGAAGGCAGGTAATAGGCCAGCGCGGGGTGTCCAGGTGGATGCAGTGTGTTGGAGGTGGGCGAAGGGGTCCTCAGAAGGTGGGCGGGAGTCCTGATTGTGAAAGTAAGCTCGGAGGCGGAGATGGCGGAAGAAGTGTTCGACGTCACGGCGTGTATTAAATCCATTGATGCGTGAACGGAGGGGGATGAAGGTGAGTCCTTTGCTGAGGACTGATCGTTCGTCCTCAGTGAAGGGGAGGTCTGGAGGGATGGTGAGAACCCGGCAGGGCTGGGAGCTGGGATCTGGTGTGGGTGTGGAGCTGGGAGTGGGGGCGGAGCCAGTAACTGGAGTGCCCATTTGGTGTTGGTAGTGAAATCATATGAACACCAAAATTTTAGTTTCGTCATTAGCAAAACTACTTATATAGCATTGACTCAATTTTGCTTTGCCCTTTTGAGAACTGAATATGGAACTGTTCTAGGGGTGAATAAACTTACTGCTTCAGCATTTGGCCTCAATGTGATATGATGAGCTGCTTTCAGTTTTCCAAGGCCTCTAAATACTTTAAGCATTTGTGCCCTATATCCTTTAGGTTTGCTTGGTATCCCAAGTCATCTACTTTATAAATGAGTTGCATATCTGTGTAAACTTTCTAGTTTACTAGTGAATTGGGAGGCAACTGGTAATTGGGCTCTTAATCGAAAGACCCCAGTCATGTTCTGGATTCAAATCCTGCCATAGCAGATGGTGGAATTTGAATTCAGATCTGGAATTAAGAGTCTAATAATGACTATAAATCCATTGTCAATTGCCATGAAAAGCCTATTTGGTTAAATAATGTCCTTTAGGGAAAGAATTCTGCCATCCTTGACTGGTCTGGTCTACTTGTGACTCCAGACCCACAGCAATGTTGTTGACTCTTAACTATCCTCTGAGCAATTAACGATGGATAATAAATGCTGACCTAGTCAGTGATGCCCTCAACCTGTGAATGAATTTAAAAAAAGAATACCATTGGTTTTAGATCATATGAGAGTTTGGAGATTTATCTTCCTTTATACTGAAGTGTTATAATAAATTTGCCCTTTTGCCCGAAACGTTGATTTTACTGCTCCTCGGATGCTGCCTGAACTGCTGGGCTCTTCCAGCACCACTAATCCAGAATTTGAGTTGAATGCCTCCTAGCCCATGGAGTCAAATGATGGATTGCTGAAAGAACACTCATTTTATCCATTTTTCTGTATTTGAAAATACTGGTACTCCTACTTCATATCTGACCTGTAATTTGTTTTGTGTCCATTTATCATAACTTTAATAGTCCATTCCTTTAGTTTTTCTGTTGAATTTCACCCATTCAATAGTTGTACTTCTTCTAAGGCAATAGCCAATGTCAAAGGGTTCTTTTGGCATAGTGGTAGTGTTCCTGCTTTTGTGCCAGGTGACCTATGTTCACATTTCACTTGCTCTAGAGGTGTGTAACAACACCTTTGAACAGGCTGACTAGGAAATAGGTTTCAAATACTTTTATAAACTCTTCATGTGTTAGAGTCTGTTCATTAGTGCCCAATCTTTTTAAAATATTGTTTGCATCACCATTGATGGCATACAGAAATGTACTAGCCTGGTACTTGTTAGGGTTCTCTACTCATCCCTAAGCAGTTCTACATGTGATAAACCTTCAACATTAGTTCTGTCACTTCTTGGCCTGATTTGAGCCTTCCACATGCTTAAAGCATAGAACAAAGAAAAAGAGCAATACAGCACAGGACCAGGCTCTTTGGCCCTCTAAGCCTGTGCTGACACATTTTACGCTTCCATACTAAAACTGTCTTCACTTACAGGATCCATATCCCTCTAGTCTCTTCCTATTCATGTTTTCATCCAGGTGTTTCTAGAATGCTGCTATTGTGTCTCCTTTACCACCTTCTCTGGCAAATTGTTGCAGGCACTCACCACCCTTTCTGTGAAAAACTTGCCTCACACATCTCTTTTAAACTTTCCCCCTTGCACTTTGAACCTGTGTCCCCTAGTGATTAACCCTTGCACCCTGAGAAAAAACTCATACTTTCCACTCTATCCATGCCATTCATAATCTTATAAACTTCTATCAGGCCACCTCTCAACCTCCAGTGAAAACAAACCCAGTCTATCCAACTTTTCTTCATAACTAAAATCCCCCATACCAAGAACATCCTGGTAAACATTTCCTATACTTGCTCTAATGCATGCCAGTGAGAGTGAAGATTTTTCCATACTAGTTCTTTTCACTCATGTGAATTCTTTTCACACTTTGCTGACAAATGTTTATTTGCTGTTTTTCCAGTCATTGGGTTTTCTGTTTTCCTTGGGCTTTTCCCTTTGTCTTCACTGGTGCTAGGTCTTTTCCATTGCCCCTGCTGGTACTGGGTTAGTCACTCGATGCCACATTTGTTATCATCATACTAGAACTTGGGAGAGGTTGTGTCCTTGATCAGGATCTGTAGAGACTGCTGGAAGCTAGAGAATGCCATTTATTAAACATTTTTCACACTATTTAGAAGGTTAGACTCACTCACTGTCGATACTGTTGCTATATGATTTGTTACATCACTGATGAGGTAGCCTGACAATGTATCACCCCTTTACACCTTGTGGTGAGCCACCTTGTTGAACTGCCATAATTTGTGTGGTGAGGATACACTCAAATAACTGTTCAGGAGGCAGTTCCAGGATTGGGGTCTAGTCACAGTAAAGGACGATGGACATGTTTCCAAGTTGACATGGTGTTTGACTGGTAACGTTGTCTTGTATCTGCTGCCCTTTTACTTTTAGATGGTATAGGAAATTGGTTTGTATAGGAAATTGTAGAATGTAAACACTACAACCAGACTGCATAGATTTTACAGACGGAAGATGGCGTTATAATGGTGATGTCACCAGCAGAGTAGTCTATAAGAATGAGAATTAGCTTTATTGTCGCATACGAGTACAGAGAAAAGTTTACACGTTGCCGCTTATGGTGCCATCTTTGGCACCAAGGTACCTGGGTACAGATTCTTGAGTACAAATTCTTAGGGAAAAATATTAGAAAAATAAAGAAATAAGAAGTCCAGCAATTAATTAAGAGTCAGAGAGCAGTCCTTCCAACTGAGTCTGTGCCTGGTTTCATCTCAAGGCTGGGAGTGCCAGGGGTCTGAGTCCAAGCTGAGGCTAGGAGTCTGAGTCCCCACTGAGGCCAGAGACCCAGGTCAGTGTCCTAGAGACATTAGTTCAACATTGCACTACAACAGTTGGTGAAATATAACACATTTAATAAAATCAGGAATTGAAGGCAAGTATCAGTTATGGTGAACACGAAACTCGATTGTTGTGAAAGCCCATCTAATTTGCTAATGCCATTTAGGGAGGAAAATCTATCTCCTGTCTTTATTTAATCTGGTCTATATGTTAATACAGATTCACAGAAATGTGGTTGACTCCTAATTATGTTCTGGAATGGTTGAATAAAGGCAATTAGAGATCAGAATACAGGTGCTGTTGCCCACCTCCAAATAATTAATGAAGTTAAAAAAAACTTAGAATGATAGATAAATTGCCTATCATGCTTTCTGCTTTGTCCTGGCGAGTGTTAAGCTTTTTGCCTTTTGATAAAGCTGCATTCATTCAGGAGTAGATTGCATTACACTCCTGATTTAAACATTCTACATGGTTTGAGAAGCTGTGGAAGAGTCAGCAGGTAAGTCACCATAGTATATTACCATCCAGACTGTTTCAATAACACATTAAGCAGCTCAAAAAATAGGACTCCTAGAATCATGTGACTAGATTTAGCAGTGACAAAAACCTCCTCAGAAGTCAAAGTCAGACAACCAATCAACATCTCATGTATCGCCTCATGGAAGTAGAGTACTATAAACTGCCAAGAAAGTGTGGAGCTGGAAAAAGCACAGCAGGTCAAGCAGCATCAGAGGAACAGGGGAGTTAACGTTTCAGGTTGTAACATTTCATCATGACTATAATCTGCCACCAAGCAAAGCCCTGAACAGTAGAATTGCAAATTATTCGCATCCTCTAAGATGTGTGAATATCTTTCCACTTAATCAGCAAGATGTGCCATAGACAATTTTTATCTGCAATGCAGGCTTTTCTCTCTATGTATCTGGTTGCCTCTATCTCCCCAAGAAGGCTTAGTCACATGACTGCTAAACCTTTTTATCATTCAGTATTGAAATAGCAGTCAGTCAAGGAGTCAACAGTGCTCCAGCCAATATCTACTGATGATATCAAAACTCCTAATTCTGGCCTGCCTAGAAAATCGGTAACTTGTATGTATACTCTCTGCCAGTAATCAACCTGCTTCCATCAAAACAGCAAAGTAGACATTATATTTCAGCAACCTTTGAAGAAATTTTAGAGAAAAGAAACTATCTTTGACTCCTGAACTGTTGCTAGCTAAACAAAAGTTTCCTACAAGGATTGCTAACTCCAGTTTGGATTTTTGTTCTCCATCTTAAACTGGTAATCCTTGTGTTGTGTTTAAGTTGCATTTAAGTTAATTGACAATTGCTTTGTCCTTTTTGACTTGACCTCTCCATGTATGTTTACAAGACACCCCATGTTACAAAGTCTCCTGTACCCCTGTCTTACAGTTTGAAATGAACCCTGCAACAGGTCTGACATCCTTACAACAATAGGGAATGGGCAAATGCACAACCATTGTTTATGAAGGAGAAAAACTAAATCTCAAATTATTCTCAAATGATGAGAATGGGAAGAGGGATTCATTTTAAAACTCTCAAATGCACCCATAATGTTATCTATCACTCACCTGATCTAACTGCATTCAAATTACATTCATGTGGTAGGTCCAGTTCAATTCATTACTTCAAACAGGGGTTGCCCATGCATTTGCCCTGAGTACATTACATTACAGTGTGGACACAGGCCCTTCGGCCCAACAAGTCCACACTGACTCGCCGAAGCGCAACCCACCCATACATTTACCCCTTACCTAACACTACGGGCAATTTAGCATGGCCAATTCACTTGACCTGCACATCTTTGGACTGTGGGAGGAAACTGGAGCACCCGGAGGAAACTCACGCGGACACGGGGAGAATGTGCAAACTCCACTTAGTCAGTCGCCTGAGGCGGGAATTGAACCCGGGTCTCTGGCACTGTGAGGCAGCAGTGCTAACCACTGTGCCACCGTGCCGCCCAATACAAGGTAATGTATGGACATTACCTTGTATTAAGCAGTCCAGAAAAGGTTCACTGGGCTGATCATGAGTATGGAAGGATTTTCATATAGGAAATATTGAGTATGTTGAGCCTGTACTCACTGGAATTTAGAAGATTAAAAGGCCACCTCATTGAAACATTTAAGATTCTTGGGGGCTTGATAGGGTAGGTGCTGAAATATTGTTTTCACTGGGACCAGAGGACATAATCCCAGAATAAAAGGTCATTCATTTAACACAGGGATGAGGAGGAATTTCCCCTCTCGGAGGGTAATTATTCCATGAAATTTTTTGCTGCAGACAAGATTCAAGGCTTAAGGGAGACAGATATTTAATCAGTAAGGGAATTGAAGGTTATGGGGGAATGGCGGGAAACTAAGGTTGGAGAGAATTAAGTCACCTGTTGTCTTATTGAATGACAGAGCAGGTTTTTGGGGCTGAATGGCCTACATCTACTCTTATGTCTTATGGTTTAGGCTAAATTAGCCTGGTTAGTTTTCTGGTTTTCCAGGAAATTGCATGGTGTTAGGTACGGTATGTGCATTCTGATGCAGAAAGCAACACAGTTGTGTGGGGCAGGTTGGATAGCAAAGTTGTATTTTCCTGTATCCTTCCCTCTGAGCCAGGTGGGCAGTGTTCAAATCCTACCTAATCCAGATGTGTGTAATAACATCTCTGAACAGTTTGATCCTGGGACTGGCATGACAATCACAACTCTCTTGCTTTGTATTAGTATGACTCCAAATAATTACTTTCCAATTACCACCAAATTCTATTTTCCTGATGCCTTTAGCATGGTCTTGATATCATGGTTTGTCAGTTTGACCACATCTCTGTAATTAAGCAATTCTTTGCATGTTTGAACCTGATGACCCTAGCAAAGTCTAAACTGAATATCAGTGAGTAGGTTTTAGTGAGTGAGTCTTAGTTGATAGTTGAATGACCCCTCTCATCACTATGCTGATGATCAAGAGTAGATGGAAAGGATTTACATTCTAGACTTGAATTTGTCCTGATAATGTGCATTTATTTTTCCAATTTTTCAAAACCTTTGGTTATAGGATAAATAATAATGGCAACATGCGAAAAAAAAAAGTGATGCAATCAGTTGTTTTGATCTTGAAGCCAGGTTCAGATGATTAATGCTACTTGAGTTACAATTAAAGTGCAATAAAGTCTTGATAACAAGTGATGTAGCTATTCTTAATTTCTTCCTATAGGTTTATTTGGAAGTGCTAGCTTTTGAAACACCACCTGATGAAGGAGCGGTGCTCTGAAAGCTAGTGCTTCCAAATAAACCTGTTGGGCTATAACCTGGTATTGTGTGATTTTCAACCTTGTCCACCCCAGTACAACGCCGGCAGCTCCAAGTCATAATCTCTTCCAGGCATGTTGGCATACTCAGGTGATTTTAGGCATATTAGGTTAGCACTTGTAACAATAACAGTCTATATAAATATAGTATTGATTGCTACACAGAGCAAGGAGATGAGGAAAACTGAAGGCCAGACAGAATGGCTGAGTCACAATGGAAATTAACATACCTAAGGCTGAAGACTGAGATGACAGGGGCTTGCACGAAATTGATCATTTTAAATGTAACTGTAAACTCTATTATTGAGAAGTCATTTTAGTAGCAGATCTCTTCCCCTGCATATGCTCAACTAAAATCTTTGCTTCCTTGACTCATACAGACTCAGGATTGGTCATTTTTCACCACAACAATTGAAATTTATTGCCCAGAAGGGTGTGGGAAACAAATTCAATAGTTAGTTACAAAGGAGTGCAGTATATATCCTTGAAGCAGAAAGGTTTTCACAGCTGGTGGAAAAGAGGACTAATTTCTCTTTCAAAGAGCCAGCTCAGTAATGGTAGGATGAATGATACTATATCATGCTGTGATTATCAGGCAGGTGCCAATATTGTAGCTATATTGAAGCAGCTTGACCTAGAAATGTGGCTACACAAGGCTTGATTTATGAAGACTGTAAGGTCTCCTAAACATTCAACATGTTGGGCAGGAAGCTTATTCCTAGCTAGAAGCTCACTACCTGATGTACATGTAAAAGAAAAAAGACATGTGTCCAATGCCTTGCCTGAAACAGGAATTAGACCTTCTAAATGTGTCCAACTTTCTGAAACTTTTCTTGAGATTTAGATTCCTGATATTGGGGACTGGGAATCAAGTCATGATTTGTAACATTGTTAATTCAATTTCCCAAACCCACTCCAAGCACCTGAGAGGACAAAATAATTATTTGCGTGCTTCATTCTTAAGAAAATAAATTCTCCCTGAACCTGCCTTAAAGAATAAATCAATCAATCCTTGGCTCAGAGAACGACCCACAACTCTTTACCTGCCTAAAGCCCTTTCTCTTAATTGCTTCAAAGACATCTCTTAACAGTGCAGAGTATACACCGATAATAGATAAAAGCAAAGATCAGCTGTCTCATGCTGAAAATAATAGCATTAACATCAAGGTACCAGCAGTAAAATGCTGAATATATAATATTTATCTTATCACTTAAATGACGTATTAACAACATGTTGCAAAGAGATTAGATCACATTAGGTTATGGCAGTACTCTGTACATTTGAAGCAGACATTATTTTAGCCAACATTCAAATCTTGTAGAACTAGGTAAGCAGCCCCTCTAGACATGAATTGAAGAGCGTTGTTTATGGCATGCTATGTCAGAACACAACACAGAAATGACATGTGAAAAGTAGTCTTGATTCTTCTCTGAACTGTCTCTGAGTCTGTGCAGGTGTTTGTGCTGATGCCAGAGGCATTGCAGTTTTACTTTTATCTGTAACATTCACAGAAAATACCAATCTTTATTGTAGTCACAAATCGTAGTTTTAAAGAGATTGTAGTGTGCAAAAGATTCTCATTTTAGGTGAAAAGCAGCAGGAGAATTACTTTTAATTTAAAAGATGAAAGGAAACCAACAAATGTATTTCTGTTAAAAAGATGTTATGTATATATGTTCATCACTGACCAAATAGATTGTGAATGTGAAAATAGGTTGCAACTGTGACAGGTCTTTGTGTGAGAATCAGTGAGTGGAATTTAATTCTCTCCATATCCATATTGGTGGTGAGAAGAGCACTTAATCAGGCAGGAGTGTGGGGGTGGGTACTCCTCTGCCTTTCCACTTCCAGCAAAATGAAGATATAGTGTGAAGGTTCATGGATAGCCTGCTTGATCTACTGCCAATTGAGGGTTTTCAGAAGGCGATATATGTCCACTTAAAGGTTTCAGCCTGCCACCACTGGGATGAGGTCCTTTACCTTTTCTGCAAACAGTGTCACTTGACTTTTATATTCAACCATTACGCTGTGGATTGTAATTTGGTTTATCTGCACAGAATGAATTCCAGCAAATATAGAGACAGAGACTCATAGAGATGTACAGCATGGAAACAGACCCTTCGATCCAACTCATCCATGCCGACCAGATATCCCAATCTAATCTAGTCCCATCTGCCAGCACCTGGCCCATATCCCTCCAAACCCTTCCTATTCATATATCAATCCAGATGCGTTTTAAATGTTGTAATTGTACGGGTCTCCACTACTTCCTCTGGCAGCTCATTCCATACACGTACCACCCTCTGTGTGAAAAAGTTGCCACTTAGTTCTCTTTTACATCTTTCCCCTCTCACCCTAAACCATGCCCTCCCGTTTTGGACTCCCTCACCCCAGGGACTAGACCTTTTTATCCATTTATCAATGTCTATTTATCCTATCCATGCCTCTCATGATTTTATAAACCTCTATAAGTTCACCCCTCAGCCTCCGACGCTCCAGGGAAAACAGCCCTAGCCTATTCAGCCTCTCTCTTTTGCTCAAATCCTCCAATCCTGGCAACTTCCTTACAAATCTATTCTGAACCCTTTCAAGTTTAATACATCCTTCCGATAGGAAGGAGACCAAAACTGCATGCAATATTCCAAATGTGGCCTAACCAATATCCTGTACAGCCGCAACATGACCACCCAGTTCCTGTACTCAATACTCTGACCAATAAAAGAAAGCATACCAAACGCCTTCTTCACTATCCTATCTACCTGCGACTCCACTTTCAGGGATCTATGAGCCTGCACTCCAAGGTCTCTTTGTTCAGCAACACTCCCTAGGACCTTACCATTAAGTGTATAAATCTTGCTAAGATTTGCTTTCCCAAAATGCAGCACTTCGCATTTATCTAAATTAAACTCCATCTGCCATTTCTCAGCCCATTGGCCCATCTGGTCAAGATCCTGTTGTAATCTGAGGTAACCTTCTTCGCTGTCCACTACACCTCCAATTTGGTGTCATCTGCAAACTTACTAACTGTACCTCTTCTGCTCACACCCAAACCATTTATATAGATGATGAAAAGTAGTGGACCCCGCACTGATCCTTGTGACACTGCACTGGTCACAGGCCTCCAGTCTGAAAAACAACCCTCCAGTACCACTCTCTGCCTTCTACCTTTGAACCAGTCTGTATCTAAATGGCTAGTTCTCCCTGTATTCCATTAAAACTAACCTTGCTAATCAGTCTCCCATGAGGAACCTTGTCAATGCCTTGCTGAAGTCCATATAGGTCACGTCCACCGCTCTGCCCTCATCAGTCCTCTTTGTTATTTTTTCAAAAAACTCAATCAAGTTTGTGAGACATGATTTCCCATGCACAAAGCCATGTTGACTATCCCTAATCAGTCCTTGCCTTTCCAAATACATGTACATCCTGTCCCTCAGGATTCCCTCCAACAACTTGCCCACCACCGACATCAGGCTCACTGGTCTACAATTCCCTGACTTGTCCTTACCACCCTTCTTAAACAGTGGCACCACATTAGCCAACTTCCAGTCTTCCGGCACCTCACCTGTGACTATTGATGATACAAATATATCAGCACGGCGGCCAGCACAGAGCTTCCCGTAGAGTTCTAGGGTACACCTGATCAGATCTGGGGATTTATCCACTTTTATGTGTTTAAAGACATCCAGCACATCCTCCTGTGTAATATGGACATTCTTTAAGATATCACCATCTATTTCCCTACATTCTATTATCTTCCATGTCCTCTTCCACAGTAAATACTGATGCAAAATACTTGTTTAGTATCTCCTCCATCTCCTGTGGGTCCACACAAAGGCCACCTTGCTGATCTTTGAGGGGACCTATTCTCTTTCTAGTTACCCTTTTGTCCCTAATATATTTGTAAAATCCCTTTGGATTCTCCTTAACTCTATTTGCCAAAGCTATCTCATGTCCCCTTTTTGCCCTCCTGATTTCCCTCTTAAGTATACTCCTACTGCCTTTTTTCCCTTCTTAGGATTCACTCGATCTATCCTGTCTATACATGACATATGCTTCCTTCTTTTTCTTAACCAATCCCTCAATTTCTTTAGTCGTCCAGCATCCCTAACCTACTAGCCTTTCCTTTCACCCTAACAGGAATATACTCTCTCTGGACTCTCGTTATCTCATTCCTAAAGGCCTCCCGTTTTCCAGCCGTCCCTTTACCTACGAACATATGCCCCCAATCAGCTTTTGAAAGTTTTGCCTAATACTGTCAAAATTAGCCATCCTCCAATTTAGAACTTCAACTTTTAGATCCTTTTCCATCACTATTTTAAAACGAATAGAATTATGGTCACTGGCCCCAAAGTGCTCCCCCACTGACACCTCAGTCACCTGCCCTGCCTTATTCCCCAAGAGTAGGTCAAAATTTGCATCTTCTCTAGTAGGTACATCCACATATTGAATCAGAAAATGTTCCTGTACACACTTAACAAATTCCTGTCCATCTGAATCCTTAATTCTGTGGCAGCTACGTTTGGAAAGTTAAAATCCCCTACCATAACCACCCTATTATTCTTACAGAAAACTGAGATCTCCTTACAAATCTGTTTCTCAATTTCACTCTGCCTATTAGGGGGTCTATAATACAATCCCAATGAGGTGATCATCCCTTTCTTATTTCTCAGTTTAACCCAAATAACTGCTCTGTATGTATTTCTGGGAATATCCTCCCTCAGCACAGCTGTAATGCTATCCCTTATCAAAACCACCACTCCCCCTCCTCTCTTGCCTCCCTTTCTATCCTTCCAGTAACATTTGAGTGCTGGAATATTAAGCTGCCAGTCCTGTTCATCCTTGAGCCATGTTTCTATAATTGCTGTGATATCGTAGTCCCATGTTCCTAACCATACCCTGAGTTCATCTACCTTCCCTGTTAGGCCTCTTGCATTGAAATAAATGCAGTTTAATTTATCAGTCCTACCTTGTTCTCTGCTTTGTCCCTGCCTGCCCTGACTGTTTGACTCGCTTCTTTTCTCAACTGTACCAGTCTCAGATTGATCTCTTTCCTCACTATCTCCCTGCATCCCACACACCCACGTTAATAGTTTAAATCCACCTGAGCACCTATAGCAAATCTCCCTGCCAGTATATGAGTCCCCTTCCAATTCAGGTGCAATCCTTCATTCATGTACAGGTCACTTCTCCCCCAGAAGAGATTCCATTGATCCAAAAATGTGATTCCTTCTCCCATACACCAGTTCCTCAGCCACGCATTCATTTACTCTGTCCTCCTATTCTTATCTTCACTAGCTCGCAGCACTGGGAGTTGTCCAGATATTACTACTCTCAAGGATCTCCTTTTTTAAATTCCTGCCTAACTCTCTATTTTCTCCCTTCAAAATCTCATCTTTTTCCCTTCCTCTGTCATTGGTTTCAATGTATACAATGACCTCCTTCTGGTCCCTCTCCCCCTTGAGAACATTCTGCACCCTCTCTCAGTCACCCTTGATCCTAGCACCAGGGAGACAACACACCATTCTGATTTTTCGCTGCTGTCTGTGCTTCGGACTAGAGAGTCCCCTAACACAATTGATCTCTTGGAACCCAACATATCCCTCATTGCATTAGAGCTAATCTTGATAGCAGGAACATGGCTGTTTGTGCTACATTCCCCTGAGAATCCATCAGCCCCTACATTTTCCAAAACAGTACACTTGTTTGAAACGGGGTTAGCCACAGAAGACTCCTGTACTACCTGCCTACCTCTCTTACCTTTTCTGGAGTTGCACTATCCATGTGACTCTATCTGCAACTATTAAACCAGAAGAAATTTCCAGTTAGAACTTTAAGAGTGACTTGGGTATACAGGTTAGATGACAGTAATTAGCAAAGTTTGCAAGAAGATGAAAGTAATCAGAAAAATAATTAGAATTATGATCCAATTAAGCTTATTGATGAATCAGTAACTAAGGTTTTTCAGACAGCAACATGGCCTAGAGAACAAATTACTATGGCAAATTCAAATTTGATGTGGGATGTTGGGATGTCACAAGTTCAAGAGAAACATTTCAATTCTTCGTTTTCCAAGGAAGAAATATCAGCACAAATGACAGAGATTATGCGAAATAAGGAGTAATCTTCAAATAGCATAAAGTCAGAAGTCACATGACATCAGGTTATAGTCCAACGGGTTTATTTAAAATCACAAACTTTCAGAGCACTGATCCTTTGTCAGGTGAAGTGACAAAGGAGGTCTTTCACTGGCAAAGGAGCAGCACTCCGAAAGCTTGTGATTTCAAATAAACCAGTTGGACTATAGAACTAGTGTCATTTAACTTCTGACTTTGTTCATCTCAGTCCAGCAAAGCACCTCCACATTATTTCGCACAGGATGATTCAGAAAGCGAATATGTTAGATTCACTAGTAAAGCAGCCAAAGGGGATGAATGAAAGCATCCACCTCAATTCACAAGTTGAACCAGAAAGTTTACATACTTCAACACAAATTGTCTGGCAGGCTGGGAATAAACCTTTGTGTGCACAGATTGAAAAGGGGCTGAATAAAACTCCATTGAATCTACCACTAAGATGGCACAAACAATGACCATGGATTCAGGACATGATCAAGAAGAAATAGTCTGGTTTTGAAATTTAGGATACTACAATGAAGAAATGGCATTCATTAATAGAGCAGCTATTTTCCATAAAGGATATTCATCAGATTAAAGGTCACTATAGTGATGTTATGGAGCAATTACTGGTTACAGTAAGAAAGAGATCCCGTGTGATGGAAATTCAGAAGAATAAGGGATCTCCTGTTAAGTCTTTGGACTAGTTGTCTGGTTTAGCAGGAACAATTTCCTCTGTGAAGGGCATCAAGAGATAAATGGCCCGCAAAGCTTCTAGTTGCATCTGTTTCCTGTGGGGCCCCTTCCCACACCTTTCTCCAGTATTTTGATGATTAACTCCTGCTTGGGTTCAAAGCTGAAATAAATCATGAATTTTGCTTTCAATTTCCATCCTTCTCTCACCTTCACCCAATCAAACTCTGAATCTTCCCCCTACTTCCTGGACATCTCAGTTTTCATTTCCAGGCTGTTTGCTAATATTCATTAAAACTCATCAACTTTTACAGTTGCCTCGAATACATTTCCTGACACCTTGCTTCATTTAAGGACCCTTTTCCATTTTTCCAATTCTTCCATTTTCCTTTGCATTTGATCCCAATGATGCAATGTTCCACAGTGGTACTTCTGAGGTGACTACAGCCTGGTGTTGTGTGATTTTTGACAATGAGAAGAAAAGCAATGCAGGCTCTTAGCAGATCTCCTGTGATCTATTTGTAAGAATGATCCTCACCTTCCAATCACTTGCCATTTTGATACAGCAGGTCGCTCTCACACCTACATTTAAGGTTGCTGAAATGTTCCACTGAAGCCCACACAAGCTGGAGGAGCAGTACATCATTTTCAGTTGAGGTACTTTATAACCTTCTGGACTTTTCACTGAGTTCACCAATTTCAGACCATGAACTCTCCTCCATTTTGTTTCTCGTGTTCTACCACTCCATATCTAATTTTACTTGGCTTTGCTGTCAGCAGAGCTGACCAGCAGTCTGCCATTAGCACCTGCTATACTCTGGAACTGTGCTCGACTCCACAACCATTATAATGCTCTTTGCCCTTTGTTCTATGTCACCTATGATATTAAACCATATTCAGTCTCTAAACTCCCCTTCTGTTTCACTTGTTCCTCTCCACCGTTTTCTACAATGTAAAACACATGACTTTTCCACATCCCTTTACAGGTTCGAATAAGGGCAATACTGGATTTGAAACATTAATACTGTTTCTCTTGTCACAAGGTGTTGCCAGATCTGTTGTGTTCCTCATGCAGTTCCTGTTCTTGCTGCAGATTTCCAACATCCACAGTATTTTGATTTTGTTTTAAGTTTTAATTGTAGTTGGGCTAGACACTCCTTCCCAATCGAAACCGCAAATCATGTAGAAAACAGGCATGGACATGTCAAATAATTATCATTGCTATATTGCATACTTTACAATTATACACTCCCAGTGTAAAACATCTTCAACTTGAAAAACTCATCTGTGACTTTGTTGCTTCTAGACCCAACTAATACACACTGAGCTGGTTTCCACATTTTACAACCAGTAAACTTGGTATCATCCAAAATGCAGTTAGCTATATCCTATATTCATCCATAAAACTTGTGCTCACTGATCTATGTTTCCACCAAGTCAAACAATACTTTCACCTTGAAACCCTCATTTATATTTGTAAAGTCCTTCATAGTCTTGCCCTTTTTTTTCTATAATGTCTTGTAAGCCCACAATTCCATGGGATCTCTGCATTTCTCTATTTCTGGACTCTTGAACAACTCTGATTTTATTTGTGCCCTTATTGTCGGCCATGTCATCAGCATCCTGGGATCCAACCTGTGAAACTCCTTCCCTAAATTTCTCTAACTCATTAACTTTCTTTTTCCTTTAAGGCACTCCTTTAAATCCTAATCTTTGTCAATGGTTTTGGTCACCTTACCTAATTTATCGTGAAATGACTGGTCAACTATGTAATCCTCCTGTGAAGCACTTTAAGACACTTTATGGCATAAAAGGAATTTTAAACACACAGCTGACTACAGATCAGAAGAGTGTAGATTTGACTCATTTATAAGGGCCCTCCTATGGTGCAGTGTTAGTGTCCCCATGCCTCGACTGGGAGAGTTAGGTTCAGGTCTTACCTGCTCTAGATATGTGTAATAACATCTCTGAACAGGTTGATTAGAAAATTGCACGTAAGTTGTTTTTCCTGGAGGAAATATCAGGAGAATTCCCTTTAAAAAGATGAGATGCGAAGTTCAGGGGTCCCTCTCATTTCTGTACCTGCATATCCCTACATGAGTAACCAGTGGGAAAAGATTCATGCTTAGAGCTTAAATTCTCAAAAAAAATCCTGTAAAGTCAATTGTGCTTTGACACTAATGTAGAGTATTGGTATTTCTGAATATAATTCGGTTCAGTGTATTATTTGAGACATCAAACATAATTCAGATTTTTAGATGTCTTTGATTGGATATAATAACATGCCATACAGGATCGAACAATTGTTTTATAAGATTGCAAATGTTGGATTAATGATCCATTTTGGCAAATGATCCAAGTTTAATTTTATAGTTTAACTCAGTCAGTCAAAATCCATTAAATTATTTAGTTGCAGTACACTGGGTTCTGATGTAATGTGATAGTTCGGTTCTCGTGTTATAAGAAAATTGCAAAATTATCATGGCATTTAAAATAATGGGGCTAGAGTTGTGTTATAGCCAATACAGGTAAGGAAAGTTTGAGTTCTATAAATAACGGTTTAAATTTTTAAATTGTGTTAAAGCCAATTCACCTTGAAAAAATGCACATTATAGCAGAACTGACTCTATTGCAAATCATTTCTTGCTGAGTAAAAGGCTTCATTTCCAAGAGTGGCACTGAAATAGCTCCACAGATGCAAGTAACCTGTCACCAAGTCAACCTTTATTTACATGTGGAGAGTCCTTTACACTGATCCAGCTCTCTTAGAGCCAGCTGTCAGAATGAACAGGATGTCAGCCAGGGCCCCCGATTGGACCAGATTAATAGCCCCAATCAGGGAACTCATATTCTCTCAGGTCCAGCTGGCTGACCTCATGACAATCACTCTGGGCACCTTTGACCCAGTTAGAATAACTTGCCCGAGGAACCCAGAAGGAGAACATTAAAATTCTAACTCAATGCCTCTGGCGCTCAATGAAAATAGACAAACCTGTTTTCTTTCATTTGCTTATAAACACGCAAAGTGATGATACAAATTGCTTTGAAGCTTGCTGCCAGACAAATTGCTGACAGTGTCACTTTGATTAAAGTAATGCACCCACCCACAAGGTCCTTCAAACATACTCAAAATATTTGTTAAACACTTTACCTAATAGCTGTATCCAGTTAAAAGCAAGAAGAGGACAACATATGTGCATGAGCCCTATATATTATGGCATAAGAATCTTGCAATGTTAATTTAGCCACTTTTCCCCAAATTAGAGCACCTGCAATAAAAAACAGGAATAATCAGCAGGTCAGGCAACATCTGTGAAGAGAGTAGCAAACTTAAGGTTTCAGATTAATGGCCTTTCATCAGAACTCATGAAACATAATGGAACAGAAATGTTTACTGTTTCTCTCTCCACAGGTGTGCTTCACCTCCTGAAAATTTCCAGCATTGTTCTGTTTTTCTTTTGGATTTCCAGAATTCTCAATGTCTGGAATTTGTGTTGTTACTGAGCTGTTGCAATTTGAACTCACATCTTAATGCAAGACCCATAGGTTTCAATTGTGTGCTGTAGGAGATACAGCATCTACTGTCTGTCTCTATAATAGACATGCAGGCCAGATATGGTACAACTGTAAATTGTATATTTACATCACTGCTACACTTAACAACAGAAGGAATTTTTGTGATTATTTTTTTGAAGAGTGTATGGCCATACCGGAGTCCACTTTGAGGATAATCACAGTGATGGGACTTTGTCATCTGATTCCAATGCAGAACTCCATGTTTCCACATCTCTCGATCAGGACTTCAGAATCCTTCATAACTAGCCACAGAACAGCTTACTTTTCCTTTATCTTTGAACAAACCCTTAGAAACCAGGAAGTGCATTTACACAGAACAGCCAGTGGGTGTCCTCCAATGACATATTGATTTCAACCTGGAAACTGCTGAAAGATATACTGTAATCTGAACCAACACACAACCATTTGTAAATGGAAATGAAGTCAGCCAGGCAGTTTTGTTTGTGCCCAAGAACTTCACACAACTTTTACCATAAGTTGTTATTTGCCATATTAATAACTTTGTAACTATACTGTACTCAATCCTATTCTCAGGAATGCAGCAAAGTCCAGTATAAGGAAGTTGTGGGGATCTTGAAGGTGAAAGGGTAGCATCCACGATCTGATTCAGAAGCTCTAGGTTCAGATACCATCTCACTCAAGGTCTTGATCCCCAAGGGATCATTCATAATGCTGCCAAATCAGTTGAATATCAAACTATGAATCCTTCCAATGTACACTGATGGCAGTGGTAAGAGCTGGAAAGACACCTCATGTGATATAAAGAACACTGAAGCATATGGAACCATAGAACACTTACAGCACAGAAAGAGGCCATTCAATTCATCATGTCTGTACAAGCTGTATTAACTAGCTGTTTATTTAAATCTAACTTTACAGTATTTGGCCCATAGTCTCGCAGTTTTAGCACTTTAGGTGCAGATCCAGATTCCGTTTACATGTGTGGAGGACTTTTTTGCCTCAGGCTTGAAGCAGCTGCAAATCCCAGACACCCATCACCATCTGGGTGGAAATATCTTACCTCACATCCCCTCTCGCCCTCCAGCAATGGATGTAAATCTATGCACATCATTTTTGACCTCTTTGATAAGGAAACAGGTCTTTCCTGTCCATCCTATCCAAGCCCCTGGTTATTTCATACACCTCAATTAGATCATCCCACAGCCTCGCCTGTTCTAAGGAAAATAATCTTAGCCTACCCAAGCATTCTTAATAGTCACAATTTCAAGTTGTGGCAACGTTCTTGCAAAACACCTCTGGTCTTCCCTCTCAAGAGCGATTATCCTTCCTCTAATGTGGTGATCAGAACTGTACTCAACAATCTGGATGTGGCCCAACCAGTGACATATATAGCTCCACTTACAGCAATTCTACTCAATACCTTGCCCAATCTAGAAAGCATCCCATATGCTTTAGGTGCCATGTCCACCTGTCCAGCCACATACTCCAAGGTTTTTCACTTCCCTTATTCCTCTAAATACCTACCCATTTATTGTATACTGTCTTGTTTGCCATCTTCAAATGCGTAACTTTGCACTTCTCTGAATTGAATTGTTTGCCGTGGTTTCACATACTCAAGCAAACCATTGATAGCTCCCTGTAGTAGAGAACGATCTCTTCACTATTAACTATTAACTATTAACTTTTGCATTGTTTGCACAGTTCTTAATCATGCTTCCCATATTTAAGGCTAAACAATTAATGTACTCACAAACAGCAAGAGATGCAACACTGAGCCTGTGAAACACCCTGTAAGATCATTTTCCATTCACAAAACCATCCATGGACTACCACCCTTTTAAATTTTGGCCCCAAACTTAATTCAGCAAATTTTGGATCCAACTTATTATAGCTCCTTAAAGGTGGGCTTTAATTTTTCAGACCTGTCTGCCATGTGGGAGACAATGCCTTACTAAAATCCATGCAGACAACATTCACAACACCATCTTCCTTTGTTATTTAATAGGTTAGTAAGGCACATACATCCTTTAACAAAGCCGTGCTGACTACTCCTGAACCCCACCCATCCTTCATTCGAATTCTTCTCTCTCCTGCCATGTGGCAGAAGATAACAGAACATTCGGACTCTCATGGCAAGACCGTGCTATAGTTTCTTCCCCCAAGCCATCAGGCTCCTTAATACTGTATGATCATACTCTATTCCATTTGCAATGTTTGGACAACTTTTTGGATTGTTGCTAAAACAATGTTTTATTAATGATCATTCATGGTTACATAGTAATTTGTCCACCTCTGTGCCTATTGACTTGTTTTGTCAGGAATTACTGTGCTGTCTTGCATGTTTTGCACTTTTCTATGCACTCTATGCTGCTCTGTGTATGAGTGCACTCATGTGTAGTCTGTGTGTTCATATTGCATCTTGGTCCTGGAGGAACATTGTTTTGTTTTTTATTATACCAGCTGCATATGATAGAAATGGCAAATAAAGTTACTCTACTCTAGATTAGATTCTCTACAGTATGGAAACAGGCCCTTCGGCCCAATAAGTCCACACCAATCCTCCGAAGAGTAACTCACTCAGACCCATTCCCCATATTTGCCCCTGGCTAACATACCTAATACTACAGGCAATTTAGCATGGCCAATTCACCTGACCTACACAGCTTTGGATTGTGGGAGGAAACCAGACCACCTGGAGGAAACCCACGCAGACGCAAGTAGAATGTGCAACCTCCACACAGACAGTTGCTCAAAGCGGGAATCGAACCCGACTCCTTGGTGCTGAGAGGCAGCAGTGCTAACCACTGAGCCACCATGCCACCCCATGCCTTTCTAAAAAATAGTCCTATCTCTCTCCATTGACTCTGATAGCTTGCCCAATACCAAGCTCAAATAGACTGGACTGTAACTATTTGGCCTCTTCCTTGAATTATTTGAGTATGCACCATTTTCAGGTCTCCAAAGCTCAGGTATCTCATCCGTATTGAGTTAGGATTAGAAAATGGTCCTCAGAGAATGCATTACCTCTTCCCTGACCTCCTCTAACAGCTGTGGATATAGTTTAGGTTACCCTGGTGACTTACCTACCTTTATAGAGGTCAGTGCTTCCAGTATTTCCCTTCTCATTATGTGTATTTTATGTAACATTTCATACATTTCCTTTCTAATTAAAAAAAAAGTTTCATCCCTGTCTTTTGTGAAGGCAAAGTACTCATTAAGAACCATGATCAGATCATCTGCATCAATGCACAACTACCATGTACATCTCTCATAAACCCAGCTATGTTTAGTCATCAACTTGCTTTTAATATATTAATAAAACAACTTTGGATTTTCCTCATTTTTGCCAGCCAGTACTTTTTTTCACATCTCTTTACTTTCTTAATGTCCTTTTTCACTTCACTTTCTATAGTCCTCTAACCTTCCTAAGTATTACCTTTTTGATATTCACTTTTATGCTTTCCTTTTGTGGTTCTGGATAATCAGGGCTCTAGATTTGCAAGAACCACCCTTTTAGTTTGTGGGGACATGTCTACACTGTGCTTGTGGATTCTAGTTTTTGAATACCTCATTGATTTGCCACTGACTTTCCTTCAGTAATTACAGCTGTAATTGATTCGTTAATGAATAATGTAACACCCACACCTTTTTTAATCCCCTTCTCTATTTTGCCTGAAAAATCTGTATCCAGAAATGATGAGCAGCCATCCTCGCCCTGCTTCAAGCCAAGTTTCTGTTGTAGCAATGATATCATTCTATCTGTGCCCTTGGTTACTATATTCCTTACATGTGTGCCTTTCTGTACCACCAAATTCCTGTTCTGTACAATTTTTAATATCTGTATCCTTTGTCTTTCAGAATCACTTATAAGATTTGTGCCATCAGTTGTTGCTCTGAATTTGTCTTCTTGTTCCCATTCTTTTGTCAATCTAGATTAAAACAAAATTACCAAACCTCCTTGCAAAGATAACTATACTTGTTCTGTTCAAGTGCAGACCATGCAACTTGTACAAGGCCAACCTTTCCCAGAACCAGTTTTACTGCTCCAGAAATCTGACGCTCATCCACCTACAGCAGTTTGCCAGCCATGATTTCAATTGTTTTCTATTGCACTAACAAGCCCCTGAAAACTCATTCAGATCTTATCCCAACACCTACCTACGTCCTGTATATCAATGTTGACCACAACTCCATCACCCTTCCCCAGTGGACTGTCCTGTCATCACTCTTCATAAATCAAGACTACCATGTACATGCAAACATGAATGTTGCTGTAGCAAACCAGACCTCTGATTGACTGCAGCGCACCACCAACATGAAGATCATTGTAATACCATTGCGTCAATGGTGCTAACATGGAGATGGTCGAAAGCATCAAGTTCCTGGGAGTGATAATCATCAATAATCTGTTACAGTCCCCACTTGGACGCAGCAGTCAAGAAAGCAAAACAACAGTCTCTACTTCCTCAGAAGGCTGTGGAGATTCAGCATGTCCACAAAGACTCTTAGCAATTTTTATAGGTGCACCATAGAAAGCATCTTATGTGAATGCATCATAGCCTAATAGTGCAACTGTTCAGCCCAAGAATGCAAGAAAATACAGAGAGTTGTGAACATAGCCCAATTCTTCACGCAAACCAGCCCTCCATCCATTGATTGCATCAATACTTCCCACAGCTTTGGGAAAGCAACCAAAGACCCCTACCAGCCCAGTTATACTCTCTTCCATTGGGCAGAGCCATAGGAGTTTGAATACATGTCTGACCAGATTCAAGAACAGCTTCTTCTCCGCTGTTATCAGAGTTTGCATGGACCTTTCAAATGTTAATTCTGATCTCTCTCTCTCTCTGTGCACTTTCTTTGAAGCTGTAACACTGTATTGTGCACTCCGATCTGCTACCCTGATGCACTTTGTATGGTACGATCTGCCTGTAAGGCGCACGAAGCAACATTTTTCACTGTATTTCATTACATGTAACAACAGCAAACCAATCAATTAAGAATTCTCACACCTATGGTTGTAGCTAAATTTGTACAGAGTTTTCTAAACATTAATTATGAAGAATTGTTAAGTTCAAACATTTGTGCATAATCACTGAGTTCATTTGATTATTTGCTGTTACTAGGGCAAAGAGGTCCCTCATGAAAATGAAGCCCCTCATTCATGTCATCAGCATTGTACTCAAGATCGACATCTGCTACTGACACCTGCACAACTCAATAAATTTTCGTTTTTCTGTTTCAGACTGGAAATGCATAGCTCACTGTAATCTCAATCTCTTCTGTAGTAGGCACCTTCATGCATGAATCACAAAATGCTCAGTTCCAAGTTCATCGGGTAATAGGAAAGGAAAATGGAATGCTGGCCTTTATTTCAAAGGAGGCAGAGCATAAAAATAAGGAGGCCTTGCTAAATCTAAACAAGGTGCTAGTCAGGTCATAGCTGGAATACTATGATCAGTTTTGGTCCCCTTAACTAAAGAAAAATATACTGTTATTGGAGGCAATCAACAGAGAAAAGGTTCACAAGGTTGATCCTGAGTATAAAGGGATTTTCTTATTAGGAGAGGTTAAGTAGGTTAGGCTTGTACTTATCAGAGGTTAAGAGAATGACAGGAGGCTTAGTAATATTCAGACAATTCTTAGAGGGCTTGGCAGGGTAGATGCGGGAGGCTGTTTTTCCTTGAGAGAGATTCTAGGACCAAAGAGTATAATAACACAGGGATGAGGAGGATTATTTTCTTTCAGTATGTTGTGAATCTGTGGCACAGTTTATTGCAGCGAGCTGGGTTGTTATGTGTATTCAAGATTGAGATAGCCAGACTTTTAATCAGTTTGGGAATCAAGAGCTATGAGGGATAAAATGGAAGGTGGGATTGATTATTATCAGATCAGCCATGATCTCATTGAATGGTCGAGCAGATTTAACAGGTTGAATGGCCTACTTCTGCTTTTATGTCTTATGGTCTTTTGATCTGATGCAAGAAGTGAGATCAGTGATGTTGGGTAATGTACAAATAAAAAGCTCTGATGCACCCCTTGTGAACTTAACATCCTCTGTTTATGCACTAACATGCAGTGAATTCTTACAGCTACACTGGAGCAGATTTCATCCCCAATCTATTTTCTGTGAGATTACTGTAATGATCAATTGGTTATTTTAGGATGTCTTTGAACCAAGGAGTGTAATTCAGTTGAGATTATAGCTAAAATCCTTCAAAAGGTTAAAAACTTTGGCACCCAGTGAAAATGCTCCATCACTTAATAGAACCAAGTTAAGGTCCTTGCTGGAAGCCACAGAAAATGCAAACCATACCAACACATCCCCACAAACCACAATTACTATTTTCTCCACAAAAATCACACAATATGTACAGTAAACAGCAGAATCTTATAAGTCAGCTTTCCTAAGCGGTGGCACATGAAAACAGTCACCTCTTTCTTTCCAGCTGGTGCCCAAGCTTTTATTTTTCTTTAGCAAGCCATCCAAAGAGCTCACTTTTTTTTGGAAGAGGATGGCTATGTTTTTGACCTTACTTTGGATGTTATTTTCACGAGACCTGGGTTGGGTAAATGAAATTACGCAAAATTTACAGTTCAGGAAAAGGCCACTAGTCCCATCTGGTCATTGCTGATGTTCATGTTCCCCATAAGCCTCCTCCTACTTTATTCATAGAGTCATAGAGTCATAGAGATGTACAGACCCTTCGGTCCAACTCGTCCATGCCGACTAGCTATCCCAACCCAATCTATTCCCACCTGCCAGGGTTTGGAGGGCCCATATGGGCGGCAAGGTGGCACAGTGGTTAGCACTGCTGCCTCACAGCGCCTGAGACCCGGATTCAATTCCCGCCTCAGGCGACTGACTGTGTGGAGTTTGCACATTCTCCCCGTGTCTGCTCTGGTTTCCTCCCACAGTCCAAAGATGTGCAAGTTAGGTGAATTGGCCATACTAAATTGCCCGTAGTGTTAGGTAAGGGATAAATGTAGGGGTATGGTTGGGTTGCGCTTCGGCGGGTCGATGTGGACTTGTTGGGCCGAAGGGCCTGTTTCCACACTGTAATGTAATCTAAACTAAAAATAAAATCCCTCCAAACCCTTCTTATTCATATACCCATCCAAATGCCTCCTAAATGTTGCAATTGTACCAGCTTCCACCACTTCCTCTGGCAGCTCATTCCATACATGTACTACCCTCTGCATGAAAAAATCGCCCCTTAGGTCTCTTTTATATCTTTCCCATCTCACCCACAACCTATGTCCTCTAGTCCTGTACTCCCCCACGCCAGGAAAAAGACTTTGTCTATTTATCCTATCCAAGCCCCTCATAATTTTGTAAACCTCTATTAGGTCACCCCTCAGTCTCCGGCGCTCCAGGGAAAACAGCCCCAGCCTGTTCAGCCTCTCCTAATAGTTCAAATACTCCAACCCTGGCAACATTCTTGTAGATCTTTTATGAACCCTTTCAAGATTCACAACATCTTTCTGATAGGAAGGAGATCAGAATTGCATGCAATATTCCAAACATGGCCTAACCAATATCCTGTACAGCTGCAACATGACCTCCCAACTCTGTACTCAATACTCTGATCAATAAAGGGAAGCATACAAAACTTCTTCACTATCCTATCTACCTGTGACTCCACTTTCAAGGAGCAATGAACCTGCACTACAAGGTCTCTTTGTTCAACAACACTCCCTAGGATCTTACCATTAAGAGTATAAGTCCTGCTAAGATTTGTTTCCTAAAATACAGCACTTTGCATTTATCTGAATTAAACTCCATCTGCCACTTCTCCGCCCATTGGCCCATCTGATCAAGATCCTGTTGTAATCTGAGGTAACCTTCACTGTCCACTACACCTCCAATTTTGGTGTCATCTGCAAACTTACTAACTATACCTCTTATGCTCACACCCAAATGGTCAAGTTTGTGAGACATGATTTCCCATGCACAAAGCCATATTGACTATCCCTAATCAGTCCTTGCCTTTCCAAATACATGTACATCCTGTCCCTCAGGATTCCCTCCAACAACTTGCCCACCACTGACGTCAGGCTCACTGGTCTATAGTTCCCTGGCTTGTCCTTACCACCTTTCTTAAACAGTGGCACCACGTTAGTCAACCTCCAGTCTTCCAGCACCTCACCTGTGACTATCGATGATACAAATATCTCAACAAGAGGCCCAGCAATCACTTCCCTAGTTCCCACAGAGTTCTCGGGTACACCTGATCAGGTCCTGGGGATTTATCCACCTTGTGCGTTTCAAGACAACCAGCACTTCCTCCTCTGTAATATGGACATATTTCAAAATGTCACCATCTATTTCCCTACATTCTATATCTTCCATGTCCTTTTCCACAGTAAATACTGATGCAATGGAGTATGTCCTCCATTTTCTGCAGCTCCACACAAAGGCCACCTTGCGGATCTCTGTGGGGCCCTAATCTCTCCCTAGTTACCCTTTTGTCCTTAATATATTTGTAAAAATCCTTTGGATTCTCCTTAATTCTATTTGCCAATTCCCTTCCATCCCATGTTCGTATACAGCCTTTCATTAAGTACATTGATACAACTTCCAGCAATAGTGAATTTCATATTTTCCACATGCTGTAGGTAAAATAGTTTCACTTGAATTCCTTGTTACTGAATTACATTTATGATTCCTAGTTTTGGACAATCCCATAACCCTTTATGTCTAACATGACAAATCTTTTCACAACTTCAATTATTTTAGTTAGATTATTTCTCATATGTCTCTATTCTATGGAAAAGGACCCAACACTGTTCATTCTTTCCTGATAAGTTATAGCCTCTTGGTTCCATTACTATTCTTCCACTTTTTATTTTAAAGAAAGAGTTATAGCAGTTGTGATGTTGGTGTTTCCTTTGGAACTTTTCCCGCCACTCGGAACCTGTACGTATTTGTAGCCTGAGTCCCCTCAGTGCATACTCCTACATCAGCCACTTCCTCACCTGTTCCTCCCTGGCATTGTCTGCAGCCTGAGTCACCTTGAGACTGCACTCCACAACAACTTTGGTAGGTCTCCATTGCATACTCACACCTTCAGCCATTGGCCAAGTCACTCATGACTGTCACTCCCGCCCCGCTCCCCAGTGAATATCGTCTTTCCCAGCATCAACTACAGTCTGAGTCCCCTCGACAATACCACCTTAAGCTATTTCTGAATTCAAGCAATGTCTCCTTGAGACAAAAATGGTGTTTGCATACTGTTCATGGGCAGGAACTCATCCTTGTCACCAGTCTTAATGTTGGTGCTTCCTTTGTAACCAGGCATTATATGCCAAATAGACAAATGGTAAATCTGAACATGAACACATTATTGACAATGTTCACACCTCTGCAGCTGGTTCTAGACTAGGCCCAAGCAATGCCCCTAAGGATCACCTGACCAGATCTCAAAAGGACATCACCCCTAACCAGATACATAACAGCGACTACCTTGTTCTACTTTTTATTTAGCAAGTTATGAAGGTATGGGTGATGAGCAATTTGTGAAAGTTTAGAAATTAAAGATTAATTGTCAGGCTATTTTTAAAGTTAAGACATAGAATGGTAAAGTTAGGAATTTTGAAGTTGGGGGAGGGGAATGGTTCCTCAATTAGGGATGAATGGTACACGGTGGATTTGCCAGCAATTCCACATCCTATGAATGAACAGAAGTAGAGCCAGATGTTGTGAGATCATAATTGCACACAGTATATTCTGAACTTGAATTCCAAATATAGATGTTCTTTGGTGAGGTAAATGTACCAATGTAAAGGTCCACCAGCCCCTTCTTTAAGCAATTAGAAATGGACAACAATTGCAAAGCTGACATTCTAGAATTCAGAAGAGAAAATGGCTTTTTTTATTTATGAAAAACTCATCACAATGAAGCTTTTTTGTTGTAGTACAATTAACCCATTGCAATGATCCCAGCTGATGGTATAGAACATAGAACATTACAGTGCAGTACAGGCCCTTTGGCCCTTGCTGTTGTGCCGAACTTTGGAACCAATCTAAAGCCTATCTATCCTACACTACTCCATTTTTATTCATTTGTTTATCCAATAGCCATTTAAGTGCCCATAAAGTTGGTGAGACTACTATTGTTGCAGGCAGTGTATTCCACACCCCTACTACTCTGAGTAAAGAAACTACCTCTGACATCTGCCCTATATCTATCACCCCTCAACTTAAAACTATGTCCCCTCGGGCTAGCCTTCACCATCCGAGGAAAAAGGCTTTCACTGTCCACCCTATCTAACCCTCCGATTATCTTATATGTCTCAATTAAGTCATCTCTCATTCTTCTTCTCTCTAATGAAAATAATCTCAAGCCCCTCAACCTTTCCTCATAAGACCTTCCCTCCATACCAGGCAACATCCTAGTAAATCTCCTCTGAACCCTTTCCAAAACTTCCACATCCTTTCTATAATGTGGTGATCAGAACTGTATGCAATACTCCAAGTGCGGCTGCACCAGAGTTTTGTACAGCTGCAGGATAACCTCATGGCCACAAACCTCAATCCCTCTACCAATAAAAGCCTTTTTAACAACCCTATCAACCTGGGTGACAAATTTCAGGGATCTATGTACATGGACACAGAAATCTCTCTGCTCATCTACTGTACACTACCAAGAATCTGACCAGTATGCTTTATTCCTGTTGCTCCTTCCTAGGTGAATCACCTCACACGTTTCCGCATTAAACTCCATTTGCTACCTCTCAGCCCAGCTCTGCAGCTTATCTAAGTCCCTCTATAACCTGCAACGTCCTTTAGCACTATCCACAACTCCACCAACCTCAGTGTCATCTGCAAATTTACTAACCCATTCTTCTATGCCCTCATCTAAGTAATTTATAAAAATGACAAACAGCAGTGGCCCCAAAGCAGATCCTTGCCGTATACCACTGGTAACTGAACACTAGTATGAACATTTCCCATCAAATACCACCCTCTGTTTTCGTTTAGCTAACCAATTTCTGATGCAAACCGCTAAATCACCCTCAATCCCATGCCTCCGCGTTTTATGGGAGCCCCTATCAAACATCTTTCTGAAATCCATTTACATCATATCAACTGCTTTACCCTCATCCACCTGTTTGGTCACCATCTCAAAGAACTCAAAAAAGTTTGTGAGGCATGATCTACCTTTCACAAAACTGTATTGACTATTCCTAATCAACTTATTCTTCTCTAGATGATTATAAATCCAATCTCTTATAACCCTCTCCTAAAATTTACCCTAAAATCGAAGTAAGGCTCATTGGTTTATAATTGTCAGGGTTGTCTCTACTCCCCCTCTTGAACAAGGGGACAACATTTGCTATCCCCCAGTCTTCTGGTACTATTCCTGTAGACAATGACGATATAAAGATCAAAGGCAAAGGCTCTGCAATCTCCTCCCAGGCTTCCCAGAGAATCCTAGGATAAATCCTATCCGGCCCTGGGACTTATCTACTTTTACACTTTCCAGAATTGCTAACACCTCTTTCTTGTGAACCTCAATCCCGCCTAGTCTAGTTGCCTGTATCTCATTATTCTCCTCACCAACATTGTCTTTTTCCATTGTGAATACTGACAAAAAATAATTCTGACACCCCACACAACTTCCCACTACTGTCATTTACTGACCCTCATCTTATTCTAGTCATCCTTTTATTCCTGATATATCTATAGAAAGCTTTAGTGTTTTCCTCGACTCTATCTACCAATGAATTCTCATGTCCCCTATTGGTTTTTCTTAGCTCTGTCTTTATGTCTTTCCTGACTTGCTTGTAACTCTCAAGTGCCAGAACTGAGCCTTCATGTCTCATCCTAACATAAGCCTTCTTCTTCCTCTTGGCAAGAGACTCAACTTTTTTAGTAAACCATGGCTTCCCCACTCGACCACTTCCTCCCTGTCTGACAGGTACATACTTATCAAAGACATGCAGTAGCTGTCCCTTGAATAAGCTCAACATTTCAATTGTGCCCATCCACTGCAGTTTTCTTCCCCATCCTATGCATCCTAAATCTTGCCTAATTGCATCATAATCGCCTTCCCCCAACAATAACTCTTGCCCTACAATATATACCTTTCCCTTTCCATCGCTAAAGTAAACATAACCAATTTGTACTCACTATCACCAAAGTGCTCACCTACTTCCAAATCTAACACCTGGCCAGGTTCATTACCCAGTATCAAATCCAATGTGGCCTCGCCTCTTGTTGGCCTGGTTACATATTGTGTCAGGAAACCATCTTGTACACATTGGACAAAAATTGATCCATCTAAAGTACTTGAATTATAGTATTTCCAATCAATATTTGGAAAGTTAATGTCCCCCTTAATAAATACCCTGTTACTCTTGCTCCTATCCAGAATTATCTTTGCTATCCTTTCCTTTCCTTCTGGAACTATTCGGAGGCCTATAGAAAACCCCCTACAGGGTGACCTCTCTTTTCCTGGTAATAATGGACAAGTCAGATCTCAGAGTGACTGATTTGATTGACCAATGGGTTTATTTTTGTAGTTCAGTTACAATGGTGATCAGTGATTGAACATATTCACACGAGGCTGTCAATGCTCTTGTAATGAAATAATACAAGTTATTAACAGAAGAAAGGGAAAAAAGCTATCTGATTAAGATAATATAGAAAATCTGAACTTTAACAGTAAAATGAAAGTCAACCTTTCTCCAGCAATATCTGTAACAGTAACTCAATCTCAGTGAAGTTGAGTCATATCTTAACGTTTTATTTTCTTGCTTAAATGACCTCTTTCTAACCCTTATCCTAGAACTGTTGAAGTAACTTAAGACTTCCTTCCAGCTCTAAAGGCCTGGATACATTTTTGCACTCCTCAAAGCCTGGAGATTTCTACAAATTAAACTCTCACACTTTGGAGACTTCGACACACAAACTGCCATTCTGCAAGGATGTCATCTCTTCTCCAGAATTCAACTTATAGGTGTCCCCTGACTATTTGTTTATCAAAGTCATAACTTTATCTACATGTAGCTTACTGAGTTAGTTAACTTACATTGCATGCTTTCTTTGAAAAATGTCTTTAATTCACTGCACAAAATGACTTTCTGACTTTTCATTGGATGAAAACTAACATGTATTTTTCCTCTGCTTTTGAATCCGAATTCCAAAAACATGACAACATACCACAAACTGACATTACACTATGAAAGTATGACTTTATCTTCATATTTATCACTTTACATGCCTGTGATTAAAAAAAACCTCAATCACATGATACACAAATGGTATGTCAATTTGTTATAATTATTGTTTCCCTGGATGATACACAGCCTTTGAACCCAGCCTTCCAGTAGATTGTAGAAACACCCCAACAGACACTTGTTCAACCATAAACTAAACAATGATCAACTTTGTCTTCATAAGGAACCAGAAAAACTCCTTGCTGTTGTACAATTCACTGAATCTTGTATCATTCAAAAATGCCACATGCATAAGTTGGAAGCGACAGCACTGATGTTTTAGTGGTCTGATAATTTCACATGCTGTACAAAAATACAAAATTGACAAGAGAGGAGAGGCCAGCTGCTCCATCAACCTGCCTTCCTCCTCAAGATGTCAGGGGCACCATAACTAGCTACTTCCCACTGCCTTCACAGCTATGCAATTACTTCATAGAGGTTTTCAAAAAACTCTGTAAAAATCAAGGCTTGTAAGGGGAATACTTTTTTTTACCTGCCTGCTCAGGCATTCAAAACCAGTTCATGTGATCATGTGGACCAGGAGTAAATATCTTCCATCTGATGCAACTTCTGATCTAATCAGCAACCAATCCAGTTACCTCATGAAGTAAAAGTCAATACCAATGATTCAGTCTGTAATACATTCTGGAGGTTCACTATCCTCTGGAAAAAGAAGACCCAAATCAGCATCTAGTCTATTCCTACTTTTACACAATTTAATTTTCAAAGCAATATACTTTTACAAAACTATATTGTTAGTGAAAAGTACAGGAAGTACTTCATGTAAGTTTCAAGAATGCACATTCCCATGAGCACAAAGGCACAAAAAGAGGCCGAATGAGGAAATGGCAGACGCACTTTTCATTACATTCTCTCACTGGTGAAGATTTGTGAGGATCATACAATTCCATAGTGGGAACTTCTTTTTATCAAATCTATTCCTTAATATTCCTCAATTATAGATGTTCAGAACAGTACAACATGAGATATTGAACAGATACAGTTGTGCGATTAAGGCAAATCCTCAACCTGCTTTCCAATCTGAGAGTGGGATGACCTCAGCTGGATGGTTGGACTGATTGTTCACAGAAACTCTGCACTAGGAATGCAAATGTTCAACCATCTGTGATTGAGGGAAATACAGTGTGGACATTGGTTTGGGAGAGCAGGAAATGATACTTTTTGAGGAACTCACTGATATGGTTGCACCAATCTATTAACAAACACTCTCATGCCATATGTTCATTGGGATAACCAAAGTGTCAAAAAGTAATAATAAGTCCATTGTATGAGACGAAATGCATTCTATCAGTAATAATTTACTCTTATATCTTATCATACATCACTGCACATCCATGTATCTACACTTATAAGACTTTGTAATACGTCCAACAAATATTTTTTTGACGAGTCTCGCAGATTAGCATGAAAAGAATATTAGGAAAAAAATGGTCATTATAATGTCTTTCAGACCAGGGTAAACAGAAAATGTTTATCTTACTTCTACTTGTTTTTAATTATGAGTTTGTGAACATTGTATCAACTTTAAACTTGTGCTGCAAATTACAACTACATGTTATGTTAATAAAAATTTGTCCACAAAACATGCACAGGTCATGAATCAAAAGGGCAAGCAGCCAACATACATCCAACAATGTCAAAGAAAAAGAGTCATGTATTGACTGATCTTCTAGCACTTCATTTATTTTGGAAGGTCACGTTAAGTTCTGGTCTGTTCCTCAAAGCTGAAACAAATCTCAACAGCATTTGTATCACATCTATTTTATCGAGAAGTTTTTAAATTGAGAGGGGTTTTAATTACAGTCAAGGGTGTGCATTGTGGTTTGCCACATGGCTGGAAAGGATTGAGGCTTCAGATTTCACCTTTAACCAAACATCAGCCCCAATAGCATTGCCTCCACTTCCACAACACTTTACAATTGATTTCCAGAAGATGATTTTCCTTTCAAAACAGATTGGACCAAATGGATTTGTGCAGGTTTTAATTCAAGGCAGCTGTGTATCTGAAGGAAATCACATTTACATCTGGTATGTAAGTATCCTCCTTCATGCAGCAGAAATGAAACCACTCAACAGAACTATCAATCTTTCATTTACTGCTCTGATGAATTTTGAAGACCATTTTATTTAACATGTTATGTTTTGGGAACATGATGACAATATTGGCTTACAGAAGTTACCAAATGGATATTGGAGAGATTTCACACCAAGTATGATACTGACATTGTGGGTCATCCAATCATTGCAGGAACTCCCCTCTGTTCCCTCTTCCTTCACTTCACCCTCTCCCTCATTCATTTTTCTCTACTCCCTGTCTCTCTCCCTTTTCTTTCTATCTCCCTCTGCTCCTTTGCCCTTTCCCCCCCACAAAGTCTCTCATTCCTCTTCTTCTCACTCTCCTCCATCACTCGCTAATCTTCCTCATTCCCAATTTCTTATTTCCCCCCTCTTCCTTTTCCCCTTTCCTCATTTTCTCTCCCACTACCCCCTTGCTGTTCTCTGCCACTCTTCGCTTCCAGTGACTTTTCCATCATATGTTGTTTGCCTAAGTCAACAATTTCATTCCTTTCCCAGCTAAACCCCTTTCCCTCTTGTCTCCCTTTTCCCTCTTCCCCATATACTCAGACTCTCTCTTGATCTCTTTTACCCCTATTTCACTCCTATCTCTCTTCTTTTCCACTCTACCCCGCCACCACCACCACCTCTTTATTGGCCTCAGGGGAGCCAGAATATGATAACATTGGGAAAAATCCCACAGTGTTAAAGCAGTGGGAAGATCTTGCAAGACCTAGCAGTCTCTGAAGTATTCTTAGGGTCTGGACTCATTTGCAATAGAGAATGAACAGTCTCAGAGAAAGGTCCAGATTCTAGAAGCACTGAGAGGCTATCTGTATGACCATGATGATTGATAAGGAGATTACACTATAATGGAAAAACCGGAAGTGTGGAAAAACTGCCAGAGTTCCCTGGAGGCAAGGCAACCCAGCAGGAATAGGAGGAATGCAAACTAATAACTGCATGTATGAACAGATGGACTTGAAAGGTTCATGTGGATGGGAAACATGCTCGAGTTCATGGTGTGTGGGTTTGAGTTCAGCAGTGTGTATGTTAGGTGGACAGTATGTGAAGATACCTGTGGACAGATTGGGACACACCCTGGATAGGTATTTGGATGATGAGTACTATGTGGCATTGGGCAGGATGGATGAGATCCCTTCAATGCTTGGTAAAAACAATGACTGCAGATGCTGGAAACCAGATTCTGGATCAGTGGTGCTGGAAGAGCACAGCAATTCAGGCAGCATCCGACGAGCAGCAAAATCGATGTTTCGGGCAAAAGCCCTCCCTTCAATGCTTGACCGACAAGGAGAACCCATGGGCTCCAGACAGTTAGAAAAGGAATCAAAGAGCTGCGCACATTTTTTTCCCAAACTTTGGACTTTGCATATGGCCCACATGCTTATTCATGACCGCTGTACCTACCCAAACTTTATACGTCACCAGACCTGACCTCGTGTTGACCATGCCTATAACCCATGTAGGGCCATTCCCATGGTTCCTATACCAAACTTGGTCTCCTGAAGTAAACTGTCTCTCTTGCTTAATGGAGTTTTGTGGCAACATTGGCGTTCATAATGCCATTTCACCCTGTCCCCCCACCCCCTGGTCCGAGAAGATCTGATTTAACCTGGTGTGGATTCTTGTCCCCATTTGCAACTTTGCTGGAGCTAACCTGGTAGTTGCATGCCAAGTGGTCCTATAATCAAAATAGGAACCAGGACACATTGGTATCTAGTGAAGCTGTAGGCTGTTTCTTTCTGGCAGTCTTGACATTTTAAATTACTCTTTCTACAAGACCATTGGATGATGGGTGGTATGGAGCTGTCCTTTTATGTCAAATGCCTTTCAACTTTAGGAAATACTCAAATTCCCTGTGAATGACAGCCCCTTAACTGTGACCATAGTTTCCAGAGTCTGTATATGGCAAAAGATGTGCACAGTTTTTCTATAATTGTCCCTGTCTTTGACAAATGAACTCTATCCACATCCAGCCACTTTGAACGTGTGTCCACAATGACTAAGAGCATTAATCCCATGAAAGGACATGTAGCTGAGTCCAGGGTTTACCTGTCTATTCCCATCATTGTGGAGGAGCTGCTGGCAGCAATATTTGTCCTTGTCGGCCCACTCCAGGCACTACCCCACCAATGCAGCTATGTCTGCATCCAATCCTGGCCACCAGCCATAACCTCTTGTCAGCATATTCATTTTGGAAACCCCTGGATGACCCTGGTGGAGTACAGCCAGTATCTGGCAGCAGCCTTTGCTCGGGACAGTCACGCTTGCTCCCCATAATAAAAGCTGTCCTCTACGGTGATCTGGCCTCGCCAGGTCTAAAAAGGTTTCAATTCTGATTGTGATGACCCTTTGGTTTCCTCCATCACCACCAGCTGATTCAATTTCTGCAGGATCGGATCTTTCTGTGTCTGATATTGTCATTGGTGACTGGACGTGTGTGCACAAAATTTAAAACCATTACGGACCCTTCCAGTGGCAGTTCCACTGGTGGTGTATCTGCCAGTAAGAGGTAACTCAATGCATCTGCACTTGCTACTTGGCCACCCAGATGGAAATTATATGCACTTAGGATTACAGCCCACTATTGAATTGGGCCTGAAGCTAGGGGCATCTTTCCTCTTTAATCAGACTTAGCAAGGGTCTGTAGTCCGTTATTATTATAAATTTACATCTGTAAAGACATTGGTGGAACTTCCTGACTCCCAACATGACCACCTAAACCTTCTCTCTCTATCTGGGAGTATTTACACTCTGCTTTGCCCAATATGCTATTGGACATTCATCTCTATTGGGCCACCTACGAGCTATTACCACCCCAATGCCGTAAGGGGAAGCATCACATGTCAATACCATATCTCCTTGGGAAGTTAGGGTGCCAACACCTTAGAGGATGATAGGTGTTTCTTCACTTCCCTGAAAGCTATGGCTTGGCTACATGCTCATCTCCAAGACTGACCCTTTTTTAAGAGTTGATGCAAAAGTGCCAGGGTAGAGACCAGGTTATGTATGAACTTTCTGTAATAATTCAACAGCCCAAGGAAAGAGCAAGTCTCCGGTACAGGACAACCCCCTGCTAGCTTTGCATATAAATTCTCCATGTGAGGGATTGAGTATTTATCCAGCTACCCATCATTCCCACAAAGGTGAACTGAGTCATTGGACCTCACAATCGGTATGATTGGTGCTGCCCATTCTGAAAGCTGGACTGGTTTGATGATTCCTTTGTTTTCTAGCTTTCTGATTTCTGCCTCTACTTTTGCCCATAAGGTAAATGGCACTGGGCAGGCCTTGCAGAATCGTGGAATTGCTCCAACATGCAAGGTGGCCTTGGATCCTTCGATAGTTCCTCGACCTTCTGAAAAACTTCTAAACACTTAATTTGGACTTCACTCCGAAGGCAGTCATTTTCTAATTGAAAAATGTTGAGCCCATCAAGGTGAATCGTTCTCAAATAATTTCGCTCCATCAAACTTTGGCCTGAGGCTTTTACTACAGTCAATGGCAACTGAACCAGCTGCTTCTCAAAAGAGTCTGGAACCAAAGTTGTATTCTTAATCTGTTAAGGTTCCCCATTATAGGTTCGCAATTTAGCCGAGGTCTTGCGCAAACTTAAGGGTTGGTGTCCAGAGCAAACTTTGTTAAAGTCTGTTTCTGCAATCACTGAAACGGTTGCGGCAATATCGACTTTCATTAGAACCAGGTGACCATTCAACCAGCCATTTATTTTGATTGGTTCTGATTTGGATATTGCTAAGCAATTTGACTGTTTCAAACCAGATGTAGGTAGACTTTCCAGGGTGTGCACTCTCCTGGATACTGGCCTATTAGTTGTCTTACCCAATTTAGCACTAGTGGGACTCTTTTGCTGTCTTGAGTCTGCATACCAACAGCAACTATAATGGCTTGCTGGCCCGGATCCTGAAGAAAATTTTAAATATTTGGATGAGGTTTGGCTTTGGTTTGGGGCTTTGTTGCAGGTTGACTGAGGGTCCCTCTGTTCAGGATATGTCAATTGCCTTCACTCAAGTGGCGTTCCCTAAGCTCAGTCAGACTGGCGAAGGAGATCACTTCCATTGGAAATACCCTGAAATTCATATGCTTAACTTGCTTCATTTTCCAACGGTAAAACCTGTTTGAATTCCAGTTAGGCGTCAGCTAACAGGTACTTTTGCATGGTTACATCATTATACTCACATATCAAATTCTGTCTTAACATCTCATTAAGGGTTAAACCAAAGTCACATACCTCTGCCAGTCAATTTAATGCCTCTTGTTCTCAAATTGCTGAGTAAAACAGATAGTATTTAAGAATTAGAGGAGGCTTGGGGTTGTAATATTTCTTAACTACATCCATCAACTCTAAAAAGGTTTTAGTGTCTGGTTCCTCAGGGAAAGTTAGGTTTCTAATAAACAAAAAAGCTATGGTTCCACAAGCTGCCATGAGAATTACTTGTTGCTTTTCATCTGCCTCAGTGTCATTTGTCTGGAACAAATAACACATTCTTTCCACATACTGGGCCCAGTCTTCAATGGCAGGATCGAATTAGTCAAGCTTCCTAAATAACTGCATGATGCCAGAAATGCTTAGCTCAACATTGGTTGTAAGTGAATTTTATCAGGAGCGTGCTTTTCTCTCATTGCCACTGAAGTAACTCCACAGAGGCCACTATCCCATCACAAAGTCAGCCTTTATTTACATGTGGAAGGTCCTTGACACTGATCCAGCTTCCTCAGAGCCAGATCTCAGAGTGGCACTCTGAGTGAACCTCTGACACTCCTGTTTATACCTGTTAGCCTAGGCTCCCTGATTGGACCAGAATAACAGCCCCAATCAGGGAACTCATATTCTATGAGGTTTACATGGATGACCTCATTACAATCACTACACCATACTTTCTGGCTCTGCAGTCTCGTTCGCATCTACAAGCGTTCAGCTACTTGGGAGCCAATCACATAGTTGTCAGCAGGCAGAAGGCCTTGTTATCGACAGCTGGCCATCACTTTGCAATCTATCAACTACTTGTTGCTGCTGCATTTCATTTTGCACAAACTCTCTGGGGCCAGTTCGTCTGCATTGAAGCAGTGCCACTGGTTGAACAAATAACTGCATGAACAGCATTTATAATAAAGCTGGCATCTTGATTTTAAAAAGTACAACAATCCCTTCCACGATTCTTGGTTTTTAAATGGTTGTGTACCCATTTCAGCTCACAATCAAAAATACTCGCAAATAAAACAATATATTCTTGATACTATGCATATGTAAATTTATAATGGAAATGCAGGATGTCTGATGTTAAAAAAGAATTGAATCATTGTCTGACAATCCCTTATCCTTTAAGACCACTTTACTTGAAAACTGGAAAGTGGATACGTGCGTGTTCATGTGTATGTTAAATGAAGATTAATCATTATGCTATTGTTTGAAATGTATATGGCATCTTAGCCAATGATTATTTCAATCTAAAGTAGTGTCTCACATTTCCCTCTCCTAAATGTAGTTTCAGACATCACGGAATGCAGTCCTTCCTCTCAGATTGATCTGATTGCAGTTCATTTTCTTCTCAATGGCAAATTCTCCAAATCATCTTTGAAAAATGATTAGACATGGAATAAGGTGGGTGGGAAGATGTTTTCGAAAAACAAATACCAGCATAGACCATGATTTTCTGGCTGTAAATTCTACTTTATGTGGAACCTCATACAAACAGAAGCTCAACAATTGTCCACGGGTTGGAATTTACTGTCATGAAAACATGTCTTGTTTTCTGCAATGTTGTACAAACATAGCAAGAAGAGATATTAATCCTAAGAACAGGAACATATTGCTGGAGAAAAGGAAGAAAAAGAGCCATGTCATTTTGATTAACAGTTCCAAGAAGGAAATTTTACAGACTCTCAAGTAGACTGTAAAGGTATTTCTTGACAATAAAGACTGCTGCAAAATTCTATGTTTTATGACTGAGGAGGCACACACCTATTCCTTTCTAAATTCCACTCCTGATCTGGTCACAGCAAATTTAAAATTTAATGAGATTGATGATAATGGCTAATTATATAGGTCTCAGATTGTATCTGGTTTAGTATTAGAGACAACTTAGCAAATTGTTTTTCATTTAAAAATATTCAAGTAAACATAAAAAGATTATTGACAAAAAAGGTTGTGCAAAGATAGATGCGTCTTATCGTTTAACATCTTGAACTTTGCCTAAGGCTAACATAGGTAATAAATAAACTGTAGTCAAAAACCCCACATCAAACTGTAATTGTGATTTAAGTGGATCCCATGAATTTTGTTCAGTTCCAAACATTCATGGCAATGCTGGTCAGTTAATTTCATTAAAACTCTAGGGAGAGATCAAGACGCCTCAAAGATCAGCAAGGCAGCCTTTGTGTGGATCCACAGGAGACGGGGGAGATACTAAGCAAGTATTTTGCATGTATTTACTGTGGGAAAGGATATGGAAGATATAGAATGCGGTGACATCTTGAAAAATGTCCATACTACAGAGGAGGGTGTGCTGGATGTCTTGAAATGCATAAAAGTGGATAAATCACCAGGACCTGATCAGGTGTATCCTAGAACTCTGTGGGAAGCTAGAGAAGTGATTGCTGGGCCTCTTACGGAGTTATTTGTATCATTGATAGTCACAGGTCAGGTGCCGGAAGACTGGAGGTTGGCTAACGTGGTGCCACTGTTTCAGAAAGGTGGTAAGGACAAGCCAGGGAACTATAGACCAGTGAGCCTGACGTCAGTGGTGGGCAAGTTGTTGGAGGGAATCCTGAGGACAGGATGTACATGTATTTGGAAAGGCAAGGACTGATTAGGGATAGTCAATATGGCTTTGTGCATAGGAAATCATGTCTCACAAACTTGATTGAGGTTTTTGAAGAAGTAACAAAGAGGATTGATGAGGACAGAGCGGTAGATGTGATCTATATGGAATTCAGTGAGGCGTTCGACAAGGTTCCCCATGGGAGACTGGTTAGCAAGGTTATATCTCATGGAATACAAGGAGATCCAGCCATTTGGATACAGAACTGACTCAAAGGTAGTGGTGGTAGAGGGTTGTTTTTCAGACTGGAGGCCTGTGACCAGTGGAGTGCAACAAGAATTAGTGCTGGGTCCATTTGGGTGTGAGCATAAGAGGTATAGTTAGTAAGTTTGCAGATGACACCAAAATTGGAGGTGTAGTGGTCAGTGAAGAAGTTTACCTTGGATTACAACAGGCTCTTGATCAGATGTGCTGAGGAGTGGTAGATGGGCTGAGGAGTGGTAGATGGGCTGAGGAGTGGCAGATGGAGTTTAATTTAAATAGATGTGAGGTGCTGCATTTGGGAAAGCAAATTTTAGCAGGACTTATACACTTAATGGTAAGGTCCTGCGGAGTGTTGCTGAAAAAAGACACCGAGGAGAGCAGGTTCATAGCTCCTTGAAAGTGGAGTCACAGGTAGATAGGATAGTGAAGAAGGCGTTTAGTATGCTTTCCTTTGTTGTTCAGAGCACTGAGTACAAGAGTTGGGAGGTCATGTTGAGGCTGTACAGGACATTGGTTAGGCTATGTTTGGAATATTGCGTGCAACTCTGGTCTCATTCATATCGAAACGATGTTGTGAAACTTGAAAGGGTTCAGAAAAGATTTACAAGGTTGTTGCCAGGGTTGGAGGATTTGAGCTACGGGTGGAGGTTGAATAGGCTAGGGCTGTTGTCACTGGAGCGTCGGGGGCTGAGGGGTGACCTAATAGAGGTTTATAAAAGGGCGGCACGGTAGCTCAGTGGTTAGCACTGCTGCCTCACAGCACCAGGGTCCTGGGCTCAATTCCCGCCTCAGGTGACTATTTGTGTGGAGTTTGCACATTCTCCCCATGTATGCATGGGTTTCCTCCAGGTGGGCCAGTTTCCTCCCACAATCCAAAGATGTGTAGGCTAGGTTAATTGGCTAAGCTAAATTGCCCATAGTGTTAGGTGCATTAGTCAGAGGGAAATGGGTCTACGTGGGTTACCCTTCAAAGGTTCAGTGTGGACCTGTTGGGCTGAAGGGCCTGTCTCCATACTGTCGGGGAATCTAATTTAAAATCATGAGGGGTATGGATAGGGTAAATGGACAAGGCCTTTTCCTTGGGGTGGGGGAGTCCAGAACTAGAGGACATAGGTTTAGGATGAGAGGGGAAAGATAGAAAAGTGATCTAAGGGCAACTTATTCATGCAGAGGATGGTGCATGTGTAGAATGGGCTGCCAGAGGAAGTGGTGGAGATTCGAACATTTAAAAGGCTTCTGGATGGGTATATGAATAGGAAGGGTTTGGAGGGATATGTGCCAGGTGCTGGCAGGTGGGACTAAACTGGGTTGGGATATCTGGTCGACATGGATGAGTTGAACTGAAGGGTCTGTTTCTGTGCTGTACATTTCTATGACTCTAAGAGATTATAATTGTGCTCTTTTGTTAATTTGGCTTTGAAACACCTAAAAGTCATTCCAACGTGGACAGCCTCAACAAATGGTGTTATTTCCTGCATGAATCCCTCCTCCTTCTCAGCCTGTCTTCAGCCTTTTTTAGTATCCCCTGAATAGTTTTGAGTGATCAATTGACTGTGTTGCGACAAGCTCTGCACCTATTGCTAAGCAGAACCTAATGTAGCAACCAATAGTGGAATTCAACTACCTATTTTTGCTAATTAACATGTTCTGAGATGTTATTATCACACCTCTGGAGCAGGTGGGGCTTGAACTCAAGTCTTCCAGTCAAGGGGTAGGGACATTACTATTGTACCACAACACAGCCTCTTGGTATGAACACTTTGGAGTTGTTTGTTCTGTGGATGTCACAATAGTCCCCAATTGTTCACTCCTAAAGCATAAAATGCATACAGAAAGAAAAGAAGTTCATCACATATGATACCTCTGCATGACATAATACAGAGCTGAAGTGGGTACTGCAGATGCTGGAGATTAGAGTCAAAATTAGAGTGGTATTGGGAAAGCACAGCAGATCAGGCAGCATCCGAGGAGCAGGAAAAATCAACATTTCAGACAAAAGCCCTTTAGCAGGAATCATGATGTTATACAGTACTGTTGCGTTTAATTCTGTTCAGAATTGTCAACCAAATAAAGAGGTTGTCTGTGCAGAAGCACATAAGAAAGTACAGAAACATTGCACCATCATTTTTGTTTTATTATTTAATTATGGGTTGAGGGCAAAACAGTTAAAGCCTACATGTACTACTTATCTTTACCAGCATGTCAGACAGCAATTGTATTCACATGTCATTGTAGGAGCTGCAAAAATCCTCATCAACATCAATCTTGGAACTTCTTGTTGTCATGCATATAACTGAGAGGAATCTATAATTCTATAAGCTATTGTCAGAATACCTTTTGCATATGGCTGGGGTGAAGATAGCACATTCTGAGCAGAACTTCATTCTTCCCTCTAGCAGGCTATTGGAGGAGGGGAAGGGAGTCATTGAGCTGGGAGGGAATGTGGGAGGCAGGGTGTTCACCCTTCCTGACTTCTTACCCCATTAAATCAAGGAAAGGGGTGATTGAGGATAGCCTTCCTGCCAGAAAGTCAATTGATGCCTTGTCTCATCACAACATTGCTGGCATTATACAGGTAGCAGTGCAGAAAAGGGGTATATACCATGACAACGGACCTTAAAAGCTGTTGGCTTATTTGCAGACTTGGCTAGGGAGATTGCTGGTGTCTCTTATTGGTAGCATGTGCCAATGAAGGGTACCCTTAGTAGCAAGGGCTGAAAAGACTCCTCCAGTCTTCTACAAATCCTCCCTTCCCACACCTCCTCCCTCCTTCACTGAGCTGTCTGTTGGCTACTGGGACTAAAGAGCTGCCAGTTGTCTGATTGGCTGAGTGCACATGTCAAGTGAATGATAAAACTCAGCTATATTGGGCCCGACAAGACAAACAGGAGCTGATTGCTACCAGTTCTGTGGATACCAGTTGGTTGCTAAAGACCATCGTGGACTGTCAAGGTCATGATTCCAGAATTTGGTTTATGTTGTAGCAACAAACTGCAGCCTGTACTTGGCTCCTTTGTGTTTATTTTTGCTGACTGTGAATAAACTCATCAAATGCTTGTCTGTATGTAATGCTCGGGACAGAGTATCAGTGACACACAGAAGGTGTTTAGATCGGGTTTAGTTAAGACAAATTGTGTGTTGGGTGTGTAGTTAAACAACAACTTGAGTGAGAGAATGAATTTTCAAGTGCGTGGGTGAGTCAGTCGGCCTGTTATATACAATGGACAGCATGGCTTTATGTCTGCTATGTCACTACATTGCCAATGAGGGGTTCAGCCAGATTGCCAACATTTGTTTGAGTGTACAGTGGCCTCTCAAACATTGCACAGAGAAAAAGGATGTCGGACTTTTGGCGCATATCCATTGAGCGATGGGTTTTTCTAGGAATGGTGCATAGTAAGGTGGGGATAGAATCACCTGTGAAAGAGACCATAGGGAATAGTAGGTAGTTAGTGAGCCACATTTGGTAAAATATGATGAGAAATCTCACTGGGCCTCGCAATGAGAATCACTCCAAAACACTCGCACTAGGCCCAAATATGTAAAAGTTAGCCCTTTAATGGTCTAGAGACCTGCTTGTGAAAGTTTGAATAAGGATTATCTCACAATTATTTTGGAACAGATATTAATGGACCTCCTAAGCCAATTGTTTCAGTTTGCTCCTATGTACAGGAGAACAAGTGCATTCACAGTTAACGATACTATTAGAACGCAGTTACTAATAATATTTCAGTAACAGAACTTGCAGCAAAAAAGAACTCTTCAAAATAATGTCAACAGCAAAGCAGGTGAAAATGGTTGTACAAAGTTATTACAATAAGGAGACAACATATATAGTGGTGAGAAGATGCCATGGATTGAGCTAAATGCATTAAATCCTTCTTCATTTAAAGGTGGCATGAAGTCAAGAAAGAGATGAAAGGTTCACTGAAACTACATAAAGTGGAGGAGGACTCATATCCTGGTGGGGAGATTTGCTAGCTCTTGGGACCTTTCACACTACTAAGAAAGGTTTGGGTTTAGGAGGGTGGGGGATGGGGTTGGGAGGGTTGTTGGTGGTGGAGGTGGGAGAATCTTAAGTAGTAGTGAGAATACAGAGACAGATAAGAATGGTCCTGAAGTTAAAGAGAGCAAGTTAATTAGAAAAGGCAGGCAAAAGCAAGTTAAATCTAAAGAATAAAACTGCATTTATGTCAATGCAAGGGGTCTTACAGGTAAGGCAGATGAATTTAGGGCATGCATGGGTACATGGGACTGGGACACCATAGCTATTACAAAAACATGACTGAACAAGGGACAGGCCTGGAAGCTCAATGTTCTGGTATTTAGATGTTACAGGAAGGATAGAAAGAAGGCAAGAGAAGAGGGGGAGTGGTGCTTTTGATTGGGGAAAACATTACTGCTGTGCTTACAAAGGATATTTCAGAGGGAACTGTACTTTTGTGCTTACAAAGGATATTTCAGAGGGAATTGTCCAGTGAAGCTATGGATGGAACTCAGAAATAAGAAGGGAATGATCATCTTGATGGGATTGAACTATAGGCCCTCAATAGTCAGTGGGAAGCTGAGGAGCAAATATGTAGAGAAATCGCAGATCTACCATATATACTCATGTAAAAGTCAAATTTTTAAGGCTAAATTTATGGGGTCAAATTTTACATGGATGCTGGGACTGTAATTCAGCTACAGTCCAAAATACCATATCATTAGCAGAAACCCAATTGATCTCTAACCCAATAAAGATTAAAACAAAGAATTTCAGTAGTTATCAGATAAAGACAATAGAAACAAATTTCAAAACCTCATCATCGTATATGACTGTGTTCCATGAGTGCTGCAGGGGAATTGAGCTCAGCTGAGCTGCACACAAAGTGAGTTTGTCACCTGACTCTGACCTGACGTGTCTTAAACGTTTGCGTGAAGTTGCTGTGAATTGTAGATCAAAACACATAATAGCACGACAAAAATTCATTTCCTCATCATAACATTCATGTACAGGACAATATCTTGACTCACAGATGTTGATCTGTTGTCTGTGAAGAACTATGGTCAATTTTTACACGCGATATATAGAAAATTCCAGATCCTTTGGTCAAAAATAGGGGAGAAATGAGATTGATTTTTACTTGAGTAAATACATTATGTAAGAACATAGGATTTTAATAGTAGAGGATTTTAACTTTCCAAACATAGACTGAAATTTCCATTGAGTTAAGGGCTTGGATGGGCTTGAATTTGTTAAATGTATTCAAGAAAATTTTCTTTATCAGAGAAGGAGCAAAACTTGACATGCTTTTGGGATATGAGCCAGGTGAGGTGATTAGAGAGTTAGTGGGGGAACACTAGTGATCATAATTCTATTAGTTTTAAAATAATTACGGAAAAGAATATGCCTTGTATAAAAGTTAAAGTTCTTAATTAGTCCGTAGCAAATTATGACAAATGAGACAGGAACTTTCAAAAGTTGATTGGTGTACTTTGGTCACAGGTAAAGGGAGGATTGGCAAGTGCGGGGCTTTCAAAAGTGAAATAACAAGAGTTCAAAGCATTATGTTTCCATTAGAATGAAGGGTAAGGCTGGTAAGAATAAGGAACAATGGATGAATAAAGAAATTGAACCTCTGGTCAAAATTAAGAAGGAGCCAAATTTTAGGTATAGACAATTTGGGATTGAATTGCCAGTTGCATTGAGAAGACATGAGAATATATTATTCAATGAAGATTCAAGGGCACTGTTTATCATCACACCCAAGAAGATGACTGAGTATGCAAAGAAAGTTGGTATCTGCAGTATTGTATTAACTCTCCTTCTTGACTGCTACAGAGCATCAGTGAAGGCTGTGGATAATTAATGCAATGTTGAGTGACTGGTTCAAATGTCGAGAGCTTATGACACATGTGTTCCAGAGGTTATTAGTTTATAGTACATAAGAAACAGATATATCCCTGAGCAAATCAGTGCTCCTGATTTGCACTGAAACTGAACACAGTATGTCATAATAGCTCACCTCATGGCAAAAAGGAAAACCAGTCTACGATGAATTGCAGCCAGAATGGTGACTATAGCCAGATGAAAGACTTGTTAAATGGAAAACCATTGAGCTGGTAATAGTATGTTAATGTGTAGGGACCAGCAGAGACTAGGTGGTATATTAAAGAGTAAAGCAGGGAGATAAATTAGACTAGTATATTGAAAGTTAGCGGAAGTGAGGAAAGCAGAATTTGTCTTTGCAGTAGATTTTGTTTGTCTCCCCATCTATTTTCAAACAGTTTCTGAAATGTATATTTGTCACAATTAATATTATCACTTTATTTTTTATTAAGTACCATGCCTTAGACAATTTATATGCAACTGAGACCATTATGTAGACAGGTAATGGACATTACAACAAGTAGCATAGATGCTGAGGCTGAATGGTCTAAGTTGATAATAAGGGTTGGTGCAATCGTATTGGTCTAAAATAGGAGCGTTCTTGTAGAATTAAATGTTGGGACTCTTTCTCCTAGCAGGGGGAGTGCAGATACGTTTTGGACAGAGATGGGGATCAGACTGAATGGGACGTTAAAGGGCAGAAGGTGAAATACAAGATAGTACAATTAGACCATGAGACTATTAAACACGGAAGGTGAGCAGGGTAGTGCCAATGGACCGTGGAGTGGCAGATAAAGTTTAACCTAGATAAATGTGCGGTATTGTAATTTGGTACAATGTGAGAGAACAGTTAATGGTAGGGCCCTGGGGAGTGCTGTCAAACAGGGAGACCTAGGAGTGTAGGTACATAGTTTCTTGAAATTTTCATCACAGGTAGACAAAGTGGTGAAGAAGATATTTGGCATGCTTGCTTTCATTGCTCAAATCATTGAGTACAGGGGTTGGGGTATCATGTTGAGGGTGTACAGGACAATGGTCAGGCCAATTTTGGAGTACTGTGTACAGTTCTGGTTGCCCTGATAATATTAAGAATATTATTAAACTAGAGAGAGTGTAGAAAAGATTTACAAGGATGCTACTGCAAGGTTTGACTTATTAGGAGAGGCTGGATAAACTGGGGCATTTTTCATTGGAGCATAGGAGTTTGAGGGATGACCTTATACATGTTTATAACATTGTGAGAGGCATAGACAAGGTGAATAGCAAAGATCTTGTCCCTAAGGAGGGAGAGTTCAAAACTAGAGCGCATATTTTTAAAGTCAGAGGAGAAAGATTTAAAAGGGACCTGAGAGGCACCTTTTTCACAGGGGGGATGATTCATATGTGGAATAAACTCCAGAAGAAGTGATAGATGCAGGTACAGTTACAACAATTAAAAGATGTTTAGACACGTACATGAATAGGAAGGGTTTGGAGGGATTTAGGCCAAATGCAGGCAAGAGTGATTAGTTTAGTTTGGGAAGCTTGATTTGGCATAGACAAGTTGGACCAAAAGGTCAGTTTTCGTGCTATATCATCATATGACTCTATGACTTTATTGATTATTAAGTTGCAACTGTAGTAATGTCCTATAGTTGACCTGGTCTTTCCAAGAGAAATGAATGTTGTTGGTAATTATTTGAATATGGTTAGATCTTCTGCAAGTGAGTTGTATTGTTCTTGTTTTTGCTCATGAGGTCTTGACAAAGGCTGTAGTAACTTATGGATTTGTCTGGCCAACTTTTACATTGGGTGAAAAGCTGCCAGTGTTTGAAACTGTGTATGAATGCCATAACAACTTAACTATTTTCCAATTGAGTTCATTGGTCCTCATGATTATAGCTGTACTTTTTCCCACTACTCATTAACAGTTGGTGGAAATTGTAAATTAACAGTAATTCAAAAAAAGGTGGAATTACTCAAAATTTATTTTTTCCACTCAAGTCTCCCAAAACTCATTAACAGAAAAATGTAGGGTTGAAGCTCCACTAGTTATAGAATCATACACCATAGAAGGAGGCTATTCATCCCATGTGTCTTTACCAGCTCTGTGAAAATGTTCCAATTGGTCTCACTTCCTGCGCACTTTAAGCATGGCCCTGCAAATAATCAGATCTCTGTCAAAATCATTTATGGAAACTGAAATTTATTCTACCAGTTTGTAACAAATTCATAACAGTCCTTTGATCAAAATTTATTCTACCAGTTTGTAACAGATTCATAACAGTCCTCATCATCTCTCTGGTTGACTTGCCAAATATCTTAAATTGTTGTTTTCTGGCTACTTACTGTGCCAATGGAAACAGTTTCACCTTATCTACTGTATCAAAATCCCTCATAATTTTGACTTGAGTGTTAATTAAGTTCCCTTACATCATCAAACTGAGTAACTTAAATTACAAAAACCTCAACCCCTAACAAAAAAAGTTTTTATTAACATTCAGTTATAGACAAAATGAAGCAGAATTCTACTTTCATAAGTGTTAGAGCAGTTTTAACAGCAGCAGGACAGTATTTGAACAGATTCTGTTCAAATATGAATGTGGTGCCTTTTCTCCTTGTTTACTTACTGTCATTGGAAAGCCATGCTATTGAATGGAATTAACATTGACAGCAGGAAATGAATCATTTGACTTTTGGAGCGATTGGTGACCAATTTCCAAGGAGCAAAGTGGTTGATTGGTTGTTGCAAACACATAAGTCTTGCTTTGGGAATCATGAGTTTCGTATTAAAGTAAGCACATTTGTTAAAAGGAAATGGAATATTATAGACTTTAGAAACTTAATTATCTACAACAAAGGGGGTTTCTAAATGCCAGGACTAAAGGCGCCCAATAAACAAAGAATACTTTTCAAAATGAAAAGAGATACAGAGAGTTGTGAAAATCAGACTGGAATAATTTGTAAAGACCTGCAGCAATTCTAGCAAGGAATAAAACAAAACAGCTGTACTTCTAAGTGTCAATAAAGAAGAATGCACAAATTAAAGTCAAAGGTTTCTGTTATTTTTCACTGACTAACCAAATGAAATGTTGGAAAATTATAGCCTAATGTTTTTTTAATTGCATAATTTACTTGGTATTACATAGGGTTTACATTGCAGCACAGGAACAGGCCAATAAGTGCCTCTAATCTTTGCCAGTTTATGCTCCTCCTGACCTTCCTCTCACTTTATTTCATTCTTCCCAAAGTATTAGCATATTCTTTTTTCATACAGTTCACAGCAAACAAAATCGAGTACCACAGAGCAACTTAAATTGAGTTTGCAGAAGTGGGATGTTGCAAAATTAGAATTAAAGAAATGATGGGGATACCTAGCAGTCAGATGCTCCGCATAGCCCTTGTAATGATATCTATAAAATAATGAAGTGTTTTGGTGGTGCTCACACAGTAAATAATTTTTGATTTGTGGATGAGCACTGAATTAGGTGGCTATAAATAAAAAACAGACATAAATAAATCCAGTGGGGAATTCAGGAGAAATGTCTTTACACAGAAAGCACTGAGAATGTGGGACTCGCTATCACGCGGGTTTGAGGTAAATAGCACAGAATTTAGTGAAAATTTAGTTAAGATTAGAAGCCAAAATGTCCCTAGTCTAATGGAAGTAGAAAGTTAGGAGACTTCATTAAGTCTGCAGAAAAGCTGGGAGATTGAGACCAAGTGGAAATCATCCCAGGACAAAAATGTGAAAGAAATGTGAACCAATATTATAGCTGCAAGCAGCAATGATCATCCAGAAGAATATTTCTAAAGAAAGGGATTCAAATTGTAAAGCAATAAATGGTGAGAGTTATATAACGAAATGATGATTGAAGTAGACATAATTTATTAAAGCTCCAGGTGGTGTGGTTTTTATTCAGGAAAGCCAGGAACAAAATGGGGCCATTACTGAGGCCACCAACAATGTGGTCCATCCAGTTAAACCATGAAAAAGACAGAAATCTTACTTTTTAGCTGACAGAAAGCAGAAATCCTCCATTTGGGCCATAAAGCATGGCAATTTTCTTCAGTACAGCAATAAAGAACAGCTGCATAACTATTATTGCCTTTTAACAAGAAAAATAAGTAATCATGGCAGGAGAACATGGCATCAGAAATAATATTGCAAGAAAGATTTAAGTTCAAAGATGGGAAAAATAGAGTACTAAATTGGTTACCTTGCATAAGACATTTTTTATGATGTACAACAGTTTCGAAATATTTACTAAATCAGAGGCTGAACAGATAAACACATTTCTATATTCAGTTGGGAGTATACTTCATGATGTTATAGCTTACACTGGTGTAAAATAAGCAAAATATTATTTTGAAGAAATACTGAAAGCCTTTGATGACTACTAAGAACTAATAAAATTAATGAAACAGTATGATTCAATAGAAGAACTCAGCATTCAGGGGACTCCAAAGACAATTTCATTAATGATCTGTACAGATCAATGGCAAATTGTGATTATGTTGATTTAAAGTAAGTAATCATAAGATTCACATCACTGTCTAATTGCACATGAATCTTTGTTGAATTTATTTACATCTAATATAGTCAATAGATTTGATTCTAAAGAAAGCCATTCAAAAGGTGAGTGAAGCAGAAGTTTAGAAGAGCATAGATAAATTCTAAGAGGAGAAGGAGATCAGAAGAATCCATTCATTTCTTAAGATGCAAACCAAAAAAGACTCATGTGAAAAAACTAATAAAAAGGTTAGGATGTGTACCACTAAAAGCCCTTGTCAGCACTGTGTTACAAAGAAGCCTCACAGATACAGCCAGTGCCCAGGTATTAAAAGGGAATGTTTTTCTGTCACACAGCTGAAGTTGGACATCGTCTCAGAAAATCTACACACAGAAAGAGATTAATGAAGTAGAATAATACAATAGCAACAAAATCTATACTATTCCTAGGGGAAATAAATGATCTAGTCCTTAAAGTTGATATTTTTGCAAATGCTCATAGAGTTGAGGTGAACACCGACACAGATATTACTATGTTGTCAGATAATGTGCCTTGGGCGAGAAATCTAAACAAAGCTTGGCAGTTAGCAGTCAATCATCATTAACTGCTGCATTCTCTGCAAGACCTCTACTAATCAGAATCCACTGGTGAACAAATCAGCACACTCCTCTCATTAGTGTAAATGTTAGTTTTCCCTTTTATTGGTATACTTATAAATTGTTCTGATAGGGGCAAGAACTAATGTTACAGCAAAACACAGCTTTTAAAGCAATGCTCAAATGTAAACATGTATATTAATATTGGAGAAACACTTAGGGAAGATGTAGAAGGTGTAAATGTCTAAAAATATTAATATGGAAGACTACCTTAAACACAACCCATTATAATAATACTGCACAAGTTAATGGGCAGAAAGGCTGAGGGTCTTGAAAGGGTAAAACAATGTATTCCTCATAGATTTTTAAAATTAATTTATAGGATATAGGCATTCCCGACTAGGCTAGAATTTGGAGAAGATTGTGGCAAGATGTATTCTTAAAACACTGCAGTCCTTAGGGCATAGGGTTACCTACAATGCTGTTCAGAAGGGAGTTCCAGGATCCAGAAACAACAAAGGAATAATGATAAAGGTCTACTCAGGATGGCATGTACTTTAGAGCAGAACTTGCAGGAGGTGATAGTCTCAATCATCTGCTGCCATTGACCTTCTAGGTCTTAGACGTCATTGGTCTGGAAAATCTTGCATCTTGTGAATAATACACAGTGCTGGCACTGTGCAAATGTTGAAAGTGGTGCCAAACAAGTGGGCTTTTTTGTCTTGGATATTATTGAGTTTCTTGAGTACTGTTGGAGTGGCACCCATCCTGGCAAGTGGACAGCATTTCATCAAATTCCTAAATTCTGTCTTGTAAATGTAAATGTGCATTAGCAAGATAGCAGGTGAGTTACTCGCCACAAAATTTCTCTGACCTGCTCTTGTAACACAATACTTTGATGGCTAATTCAGTTCAGTTTCTTGACGATTCTAATTCCCAGAGTACTGATAGTTAGGGATTCAGTAATGACAATGCCTTTGAATGTCAAGGGGCAATGATTAGATGCTCCCTTGTCTTTTTAGCAATCTATAATATTTCCATTTATCAAATAAATGTGAACTGTACCAAGTTGCTAGCATGCACTAAACTACTTCTTGTTCAATATTAAATCCTTTACTTTTTTTTGGAGATTGGGGTGCCTTAACAATTGAATTTTCATCATTACTTTGTAATACAAAATTTAATTTAAGAGCTATTACAGCAGTAATTAACTTGCCAAAATTCTACCATGGGAAAACAAATAGGAAGAAATATGAGAAACACAGATATCACAATGTGCATTGAACCATTGTCAAAAGTTTATTGTATGCCAAAAATACCCGAATAACAGTGGAAGTAAGAATTATTTGTTCCTAGAAAGAATGCCAAACTATTGCCAGTTGAAAGTGGGCAGTGAGACAATGATCATTCAATGTCATGATTGGCTATTCCATGGCCATTGGTCAAAAAGGTTCAGAAAATTCATTGGAATAGAGAAAATAATTTGCCCCTAGAAATACGTTATAACAATAAGTGCCAGGTTCAAGGGGAGTTCTCAGCGTGTGGTTCTGAGAATGCAGTCCTTATCAGGTGGTCCTTAGGGAGCTGTCTTCTCCAAATGGAAGATGGACCAGAAGAAGAGGAGAACAATCCCTAACACCTCAAAATAGAGCAGAATGCTGCCTGCACAACTTTAACAAGACAAATACACTCAGTGCCAACAGTCTATATACACTGTGGGATCTGTGAACCATCCTCAGCTGTCATGGCTATATACTTTCTTTATCTAATTATTTGATATATTATACCTAAACTGCTCTTTCTTAAAAAACTCAATAAACTATCAAAAAAACTTGCTTACAAATCGTCGACAGGCTAGTTTGTAATGTGATCACAAATCTGCCAAATCAACAGGCTAGATCAATAAATTGTTTACCACTCTAAACCCAGCAGGCTGTGTAGAACCCTATTTTTAAAAGGATTCTGGCAGCAAACATAACTTATAGTGGGTTGTGGATTCAGTTTGACTACACATACAGCAGAGATCAGTATATTGGCTGTCACCCTTTTGAAATAAATTTGGATGTCACCCCAGCCTCTTCCTGGAATCCTGTAATGTTAGCCAGATAGGCTGGAGTACTCACAGTCTTTTCAGAAGTCAGATCTGTAGGATGTTAATGTTGTAGAATCCTGGGTGAAGATGCGTTCTTGCCACAAGGTTCATTAGTAACATTACCACTAAGTAACCTTTTCATTATATCTTTCAAGTATATCAACATTTTTTGAAGAATTCATTAATTAAAATGCTGTTGTCTAACTTTTGCACCATATCCCTTCCTTCTTGCTGTGTAAAAGCAAGCTTCACTTGCAAAACAAGTTTTAAAATGCCACAAGTCATGGAGCAAGGTTTCCCTGTTTATTTTCACAAAAAGCAACTGAAACTGGTCAAAAACAGTTTCTTTTTAGCTTGAACTCAAGCAGCCTGCTGGGCTAATGGTAGGAAAAGAACTAATTCTCCTCAAGTCAGAACAATGGCTAATCCAGGCTGTGCCACACAATGAATATGCTCTCCATCTGACACAAAAATTGAGTGGCTTTCTGGTCGAGAAACAGATATAAACAGGGTATAATTTCAAAGGGTAGAAACTGGAAAAATCTGCCTGATCTTCTTGTCTCATGAAACCTAGTTGAGGAGTTTACTTTGGCCTTTTATTCTCTAATGTATCTGAACTTCTGTGAGAGGTGATTGTTGCGACAGTTAGGAACACTTCCAGACTTTTCCAGTTTCTGGAATCACACCCACACAATCCATATAAGGGTGGTTGGCTCCCATGCACAGGAAACAGCAGGAATTTTGCAGTCTAATGCAAGATTCATGACCATTATTTGTAGTATAAATCACAAAGTACTATTTTATTGAACTCAGTTTCAGAACTTGCTATTCAAGATCACTAAGCCCAAACTATAACTGATGCATTATCGTGTCTGGATTGCTGATTAATGTAGCAAACTGTATAGTTTATAATACAAAGGAAAGCAGCTCTTACTTCACATTTAAGAGATGCGCTAGCTTGCAGAGTTGTCATGGTTGCCCACCTGCAATAATCTTGCCACTGCCTATTCAGTTAATAACACTCTTGTCTCTGAGGGATGTAGTTCCTGTTCCAGAGACCAGAGCACAAAATCTAGACTACAGGCCCAGTTCAGTGCTGAATCAGTGCTACAATATCCATGGTGTTATTTTACAGATGACTAATTGATTAATCGCTGTCACATGTACTGAGATACAGTGAAAAGGGTTGTTTTGTGTGCGACACAGGCAGACTATACAAAGTGCGCCAGGGTAGCAGAACAGAGTGCAGAATACAGTACTACAGCTGCGGCAAAGGTGCAGAGTGAGAGAGAGATCAGAATTAATATTTGAGAGGTCCATTCAAAACATTGATAACAGAAGGAATGAAACTGTTATTGAATCTGTTTGTACATTTCTCAAAATCTTTATATCTTCTGCCCCATAAGATGGAAGAGAGTATAACCAAGCTAGGAGGGGTCCTTGATTATGCTGGTTGCTTTTCCAAGGCAGCGGGAAATATAGGTGGAGCCAATGAATGGAGGGCTGGTTCGTATGATGGACTAGGCTGTATTCACAACTCTCTATAGTTTCTTGTGGTCTTGGGAAGACTAGTTGCCATACCACACTATGATGCATCCAGATAGGATGCTTTCTATGGTGCATCTTTAAAAATTGGCAAGAGTCGACGGCACGGTGGCACAGTGGTTAGCACAGCTGCCTCACAGCGCCAGAGACCCGGGTTCAATTCCCGCCTCAGGTGACTGACTGTGTGGAGTTTGCACGTTCTCCCCGTGTCTGCGTGGGTTTCCTCTGGGTGCTCCGGTTTCTTCCCACAGTCCAAAGATGTGCAGGTCAGGTGAATTGGCCATGCTAAATTGCCCATAGTGTTAGGTAAGGGGTATGGGTGGGTTGCGCTTCGGCGGATCGATGTGGACCTGTTGGGCCGAAGGGCCTTTTTCCATATTGTAATGTAATCTAAAAAAAATCTAAATGTCCTTATGGACATGCAGATTTTCCTGAGGAGTACAGATGTTGTTGTGCTTTCTTGACTATAGTGTTGATGTGGGGAGACCAGGACAGATTGTTGGTGATCATCACACCCAGGAACTTGACACTCCCAACCATCTCCACCTCAGCACCACTGATAGAGGTAGGGATGTCCCCTTCACTCCGCTTCCTGAAGTCAATGATGAGCTCTTTCATTTTGCTGGCATTGAGGGAGAGACTGTTGTCTTTACATCATGCTGCTAAGCACTCAATCTCTTTCCTGTTTTCTATTTCATTGTTGATTGAAATCTGACCTACAATGATGGTGGCATCAACAAACGTGTATATGGAGTTGGGGTGGAATTTGGCCACACAGTTGAGAGTGTATAAACAGTATAGTAGGAGGCTGAGTACACAGCCTTGGGGAGCATTATGGTGGAGGAGGTGTTGTCGACTATTCTTACTTATATATGAAGGCCTCTCTGCTCAAATATCAATTATTCTAGATATGATTTTATATACATTCCCTCTGATATCTTGGCCAATATTTACTCTTAACAAACAACTAAACTCATCCTGACATAAATTATCTAGCTTATCATCTTTCTGCTCATGAGATCTTCCTATTTCCAAACTGACTGTTGTGTTTCCGACATTGCAACAGTGACTGAAGAGCTTTAGGATATCTTATGAATGTTCCTTTATAAATACAAGTTTTTCTTTTCTAATTTATTTTGCTTTAAATGCTGAACTGACTGGCCCATCATAGTTATGGCATCAAAATCTTTTATTAAAACCAATGCTTCACCTGTTAATTTAACTTTTTTCATGAGTCTTCCTGCAAAACAAAATTATGCTAAGCAGCAAATCATGTCAGCACAAATCATGTCAGCACTTTTCTGAAAATACTTGACTGAATATATTATAGCTAAATTCAAAGCCAATATCATATTTCTTTGCATTAATAATTGTAAATATGTGTGGGAGTGACAAGACAATGTCAATCCAGAGTGACCTCAGCTTCCATTGTGAACTCCTTATGTCCTTCTACATTAAAAAATAGTCAATGTTTAATCTATAGAATTGAATTTTTAAAAAGTAAATAAAAAAACTAGTTGCTAGATTGATTGTTTTATATCAGGGTTTCAGGAATATCAGCTGCATATTAGCAGTTGTGTGAACTTACACAATACACAAAATCTGTTCTTTCTTTACTTTCTCATCATTACATGAAGTAGTCATACCAAAATATGAGGTCACTGCTCTGTTTAACTTTGTATTGAAGTAGGCAGAACTTCATTAATCTTTATTTGTGGTGACTTCAGCTCCTGGGTTTCTCCAGATTTGGCAGAGTCTGCAAAATTTCATTTCCAAATGCTTTGGAAATTAGTTACTTTCCTATATCAACTAATTAATATTGTACATTGTCAGTCTAGTAACGATACCTCTCCTTAAATTACACTTGAACAAGTTGTAGTCCACTTTCAGCAAGTGTATTTATCAGTAATGCTTTTGTCTGAATATTGTAATTCACTTTTGGCAAGGAACTAACGAACACCGTCCAACAGCATTTATTTAGAGATAAGGAATAGAGTAAGTTGATGTATTATTGGCTTCTCCTACCATTGCTATGGGACAGCAAGCTAACAGCACTGAAGTACTGTATGTTCCCAGAGCTCATTAGGGTATGGTTTGACCTGACAGTAATGGGTAACCCTGGCAGGGGAAGGTTTTCTTTCGTGCTGCACCTGAAATAAAAGAGCAGTTATAAGTTTTGTGGATAGTGCAGGGAATGGACTGTGTGTAGGAGTCAATCTCTTACCATGAAATGTGTGGCTTTTGCTTTCTAGAAGTAATATTGTCAACTAAGCTTGTTTTAGGTGGACAAACTTTCAGTAATACATAATATTTCATCAACAGTGGTTCCAATTAACAGTGCACAATTCCAGTGCATAACAGCATTGCACCATATGCAATAGCTCAAGCTTCCAGATACTGATCTTCATCAGGCTAATGAACCGAGTAGTCATGAAATACATTCCCAGTGAGATTGGCTAAGAAGAAAGAAACCAGAGGGCTCATTGAGTGGCCCCCATACACTTCCATGAGCCAGTTGTAGATTGCATTGTCAGAGAGGCTTGGGTACAGGCCATTAATATACTACCATGCTTGTCCATGACATAAATATTTTAAAACAGGGACAAAGTATAAAACTGAAAACAGAAAGAAAAGATGGAAAAGGTTAATACAATGAAGTACATTTTCAACAAAAGGCTCTGAGTTAGCCACTGATTAGAATATTCCGTAAGGTATCCATACTTTAACTAACCTATCCTTGGTCAAAGCAAATTTTTGTTTTGAGATTGTTGTTCGGAAAGCTAAGGCTGTCTGGTGTTTTCCCATAGTTTTTCCAGTCCATTCTCTGCATTTCTGTAAAATTGACAGGATTTCCTGAATTAACTTCAAAGTTTCTTTACTTTTCCTCTCTTAAAAGGTGATGACTCATTATGCTGGAGCAGTGTCAATGACCACTGGCAACTAGCTCTCCATTGCTTCACCCGTTGTTAATGTGAATAGGCTCCTTGATGGTGTGGAATGTCATTGTTAAACCCGTTACCAATGTTGCGGACACATTTCAAACTAGGATCTCTGAGCAATAGGAATGGGACTGGCAGCAAAAGGATAGAAACAATACATCTCAATTACCATGACCAAATATTGGTAATGAAATGACTTTATTAAAGAAAGACTTGCATTTTTAGAATGCATTTCTCAATCACATGGTATTTCACAGTGTTTTAGCTGGATATTTTAAAGTATTATCTCTATTATAAAATAGGGAATGCTGCAATTAATTCATAAACTGTAAACTCCTAAATAATTTGTTTGCAATGATGTTGCTTGAGGGATAAATATTGACCATGGCACTAACATAACAGCCACTGATCTTCTCTGTCTAACTGTGGAGGAAGATGGAACCTCAGTTTAATGTCATCCAAAAGGTGACTCTTCCATCACTACATCAAGAATGTCAGTTTAGGTTTCACATCTCAATCACTGGAGTGGAACTTGAACCCACAATCATCTAATTCAAAAGCAGTACTACCCAATAAGCCACAATGCTCACTATGCCAAAGTTAGAACTCAGGACTAGCTGTCCCACTGAGAATTCTGTGCCAAATATTCACCAATCTTTCCATGAACAAGAATATTCTAACATTAGTCCTGAATTCAGCTTCACCAGCCCAAACCCTAGTTATTTTTGTGCCAGGATATGACATGAAGTAAAGTAATAGTGAATGGCTATCTGATGGAATCTCTCAAAAGCTCAGACCACCTTTCAAAGAAATGTCCATGGGAGCAAACAGTTTTGATTTAATGTATTATTGTTTTCACAGCCTGTATTGGAAAAAAGACCTACATTTCAGCAATTGAGTTGTTACTTGCTTCACTATGATTCACCATCAACCTCTTAAAAGTGGACATTATGAGTGATGCATTATGTAATTGTAACATAAAGGACTAGTCTACTGGACTGAAAATCTGCACTTATTTCCCTATAACATAGGCTGCCACCATATTAACAATCTCCAAAATTAATCTGGCTTCACAATCTTTTGCTGAGTTCAAACGTGCTCTTTCCCCGGGCTGCAATGAGTGAACATATTGAGTTTTCCATCAGTAAAGTGGCTTCTTAGCTGCTTTCAGAACATTGAAGGATTATTATGGTGGGAGTGATATGATTAGCTGTTAGCTTTTACTGCAATTTACAAAATGGCATGCACAGAAATTACAAGAGTCAACTCCCATTGCTGTAGCAGCCTCATTAATTATACTGAAAACCAAGCATGGCTCTGGTTTAAAAGGGAAAATGTGAACTGAAATGTACAGATTAAGTATGTATGGACACTTTTAATTGTGCAGTTATGTGTTGAACAGCGTCACTTTATTGTTTCTCATAGAAGGCCACAGGAATTTTGAGTTTCACTTTAAAAAAGTTCTCCTTGAATCTCAATGGCAATTTTCCTCCTTGCATATGTCTAGTAATTCTTACTTTGTTGATGATTCTTCTACCATAACCAGCAATTAAGCCTATGAAGCTCAAAACGAACTTTTCCAACCTTAAAGGACCATTGTCACAATGATGACATACTAAAATGTTGTCACTTTAATCGCATCTCATCATCATGCAACATTTGTTTGTGCGTGTGTGTATGTACGTGTATATGTGTGTGTGTACGTGTGTGTGTGCGTACGTGTGCGTGTATGTGTATGTGTGCATATATGTGTGTGTGTACCCGAGTGTGTGCGTTTGTGTGTGAAAGAGTAAAATCAGCTGTGAAGAGTCAAAAGCACGTTAAGGCAGATGTAACCTTTAAGTGATTTCTTTCTTTAGCTCCAAAGTAGAACAAACACTGTAACTTAAGCTAAATAATTTTCTGCCTTTTATAGAACAATGTTCTTGCTGCTAATAGTGGAAATGTATGATTAAGTCTTTGCTGCTGCTTATCTTGTTCCATTGCCCTTTCCTATTGCATTTATGTTACCTCCTCTACATTTCTGTTCCATCCATCTTTGACTTGAACTCATTCTTGTGGTTTCGATCTTTTTCTATTTTTCAAGAGTTTGATTAGATTAGATTAGATTTTTTTTAGATTTTTTTTAAGTCTTTGCTGCTGCTTATCTTGTTCCATTGCCCTTTCCTATTGCATTTATGTTACCTCCTCTACATTTCTGTTCCATCCATCTTTGACTTGAACTCATTCTTGTGATTTCGATCTTTTTCTATTTTTCGAGACATTGTTGACCAATAAATTAATGAACTGCAAATTGTATGAGCAGGCTTCAAATGAAAGACTTCCTTTAAGTAGGCAGGGTCAATAAATTCCAAGGCAGATGGAACCTCTCAGTTAAGCATATTTGCTAAGTGTGTAGATTCTTATTTGTGGTGTCTCTGAACATAGAAAAATGCACATATGATGATTACCAGATGACAGATTTACTGAAATTGTATAAAGTGCCACTAATTCAAGCTCTTGCTAAAAATAAAATAGTTTATTATAGTTGTTAGCTCTAGATATATCTGATAGCACTTTCATGCTTGTCTTTAGAAAGGTTAGTCTTAGCTCTAATGCTAAAACACAGAAGAAAGCCTCTTCCATGTCTTTGTCCCCATTCTAACATCAAACTCCAAGAATTCCTAATGGAAATCCCAAGTCTAGTGTACAAAGGTGCGTGAAATGCATAAAAGTAGCCTCAGGTTTCCTGCCTCTATTTCTGAAAAGATAGCTAGTGAAACCAATAGAGTATTCAGGAGAAACTTTTTAACCTGGAGAGTGGTAGAAATGTGAAACTTGCTGGGTGTATTTGGAGCAAAAATCGCAGATGCAATTATGGAAAAGTTGGATAAACACATGAGGTATTACTGAATGGAAACATATGCTGTTAGGTTGAGATAAAGTAGAGTGGGAGGATGCTCCTCTCAGCCAAATAACTCGTTTCCATGCCATATGGTTTTCTGTGTTATGTAGGAAAAGGCAAACCAATTTCAGTAGTAGCACAGTCACGTCCTCAGCGTGTCAACTAAAATAGCTGGCCTAGGAAGTTTCTGAAGTATGCTGGGAAGGAGAGTGACCCAACAAAGTGAACCCAATCTATTAAACAAGTCTGAACTGAATCTATTGTATGCACTTCACAACAACAGAACCCAACTGAGATCAGCCATTCAACACAGTTAAGAGATACAAAAACAATAGGTAGAGTATGGATAAAAGACTGGTTGACTGACAGGAAGCAAAGTTTGGGGATAAATGAGTGCTATTCTGGCAATCAGTGACTAATGGTGTGTCACAGGGATAGGTGCTGGGACCACAATTATTTACAATTTATATGGATGATGTGGAGTTGGGGACCACGTGTACGGTGTCAAATTTTGCCGATGACACTAAGATGAGTGGCACAGCAAAGTGTGCAGAGGACTGTGAAACTTTGCAGAGGAACATGGATACATAGAGGGAATGGGCAAAGGTCTGGCAGATGGAATACAATGTTAGTAAATGTGAAGTCATACATTTTGGTAGGAGTAACACCATAATAGTTTATTACTTGAATGGTAAAAAGTTGCAACATTCTGATTTGCAGAGGGACCTGGGTGTCCTGATGCATGAATCTCAGAAGATTGGTCTGCAGGTACAATAAGTAATTAGGAAGGCAAATGGAATGTTGTCCTTCATTGTTAAAGGGGTTGAGTTTAAAAGCAGAGAGGTAATGTTACACCAAAAGAGAAAATGCTGGAAAATCTCAGCAGGTCTGGCAGCATCTGTTAGGAGAGAAAAGAGCTGACGTTTTGAGTCTAACTGACCCTTTGTCACAGCTTCGACAAAGGGTCAGTTAGATTCAAAATGTCAGCTCTTTTCTCACCTTACAGATGCTGCCAGACCTGCTGAGATTTTCCAGCATTTTCTCTTTTGGTTTCAGATTCCAGCATCCGCAGTAATTTGCTTTTATTATGAGATAATGTTAAAGCTGTACAAGGTAGTAGTGAAGCCACACCTAGAGTACTATGTGCAGATTTGGTCTCCTTACTTAAGAAATGATGTACTGGCACTGCAGGGGGTGCACAGGAGGTTCACTAGGTTGATTCCGGAGTTGAGGGGGTTCACTTATGAAGAGAGGCTGAGTAGATTTGGATTATATTTATTGGAATTCAGAAGAATGAGTAGGAATCTTATAAAAACATATAAAATTATGAAGGGAATCCATAAAATAGAAATAGAAAGGATGTTTCCACTGGTAGGTGAAACTAGGACAAGATTAGAGGAAGCAGGTTTAGAACTGAACTGAGAAGAAACTTCTGCACCTAAAGGGTTGTTAATCTATGGAATTTCTTGCCAAGGGAACTAGTTGACGCAACTTCAGTAATCGCATTTAAAGCTAGAGTAGATACTTTTTCAAAAATAAAGGAATTAAGAGATATGGTGAAAACGCGGGTAAGTGGAGCTGAGTCTACGAAAAGATTAGCCATGATCTTATTGAGAGGCAAAGCAGGCTCGAAGGGCCAGACGGCCTACTCCTGCTCCAGGTTCTTATGTTCCTATGTTCTAATAGATGTAGAACATAGACCTCAGAAGAGTACATCACAAGAACAGGCCCTTCAGCCTGTGCCAACCATGATGTTACTCTAAACTAATCTAATCTGCTTGACTATTATCTTTATCTCTCTATCCCTGCCTGTTCCTGTGTTTGTCTCAATATCTCTTAAACTTTGTGAATATTTCAGCTCCTACCACTTCTTCTGGCAGTGCATTTTGAGCACCTACCACTCTGTGTAAAAAAATCTTTCCTCACACATCTCCTTTAAACTTCTTCCTTCTAATCTTAAATCTATGCTCCTTAGTATATGATATTTCCACCCTGGTAAAGAGACTCTGACTGTCCACCCTATCCATGCCTCTCACAATTTTACATACTTTGATCACATTGCCCCTCTGTCTCTGATGCTTCAGCAAAACAATCCAAGTTTGTCCAACTTTCCTGATAACTGATACAGTTAATCCAGGCAATATCCTTGTAAACCCTTTCCGCACCCTCTGCAAAGCCTTAACATCCTTCTGGCAATGTGGAGACCAGAACTGCGCACAGTATGCCAAAGGTGGCCTAGCTAACATCAATTGCAGTATGACTTGCTAACTTTTATACTCAGTGTCTCAACTGATGTAGACAAGCATGCTGTAGCCTTCTTTACCAGTCCTGAAGAAGGGTTACACCCGAAACGTCGACTTCTCCGCCTCCTGATGCTGCCTGGCTTGCTGTGTCCTTCCAGCCTCCTGCTTTCTTGAACCACAAGATCCCTCTGTAATCAATGCTCCTCAGGGTCTGACCAGTTACAGTATACTTTCCTCATACTTTGACCTCCCAAAGTGCATCACCTCACACTTGTCTGGATTAAACTCCATCTGCCATTTCTCCACCTGACTTTCAGCTGATCAAATCCTGCTGCATCCTTTAATATCCTTCTTCACTATTCACAACACCAATTTTTAGTATCATCAGCAAGTTTATAAATGTTATATACATAATTATTATATAAAACAAACAAAAGAATTCACAGCCCTGATTCTTATGGAACACCACTGGTCACAGATATCCAGTCAGAAATCATCCCTTCCCAATTAACCTCTGTCTTTTTCAGCCAAGCCAATTTTATATCCAACTTGCCAACTCACCATGGAAACCACGCGATTTGACCTGGTGGTTCAGCTTACCATCAGGGACCTTGTCAAATGCTTTAGCAAAGTGCATGTAGACAACTGTCTTATCCTCATCAATCGCCTTCATAACTTTCTCAAAAAACTCAGTCACGCTTGTGAAACAAAACCTCCCTGGCATAAAGCCATACTGACTATCCCTAATAAGTCCATGCTTCACCAAATGCAAGTAAATCCTGTCCCTAAGAATCTTCTCCAGCAGTTTCCCTACAACTGAAGCAAGGCTCACTGGATTTTCTGGATTATTCTGTTGCCCTTCTTGACCACAGGAACAATATTGGCTATTCTAATCTTAAGGGACATCACCTGTAGCTAAAGAGGATGCAAAGATCTCTGTCAAGATTGCTGCAATCTCCTCTCTTGCTTCCTTCAATACCCTGGGATAGATCCTATCAGACCACGGGGACTTATCTACCTTCATGTTTTTCAAGATCCCCAACATCCCCTCCTTCTTAATATCAACATGCCCCAGAGCACCAACAAACCCCTCTGTTAAGTTACCATTATCCACATCTTCTTGGTGAATGCTGATGTGAAGTACTCATCAAGGACATCACCTACTTTCTCTGGCTCCATACATAAATTCTCCCCTTTGTCATTGAGTAGAATTACCCTTTTCTTGATCCTAATATATTGTAAAATGTCGTGGGATTCTCCTTAATACTATTTATCACGGATATTTGTTAAACAGTTTAACTGTAATAAACAGTTTGTCCTGTCTTCCACAGAATTGATATCTTAGAACAAACAGAGCTCAAGGAAAGACAGGTAAGTGGCACAGAACAGTCAATGAACTGCATAGATGACCTCATAACTAGAGGAAGTGCATTTGAATATCTTGGATACTGAAAGAAGACATAAAAATGGAGGATCAGAGCCTCTCTTCACAACAACTGTACGGACCAACCTTCACACAAGAATACAGACTTTGAGCCAAGGAATTGAATTGGATCACCCATCGGATGTCATGCCTGGCCAGCCATTTCTGATTGCAGGCAATAATTGAACTCTTAGGTAGAATTGCTTAAGTGACAAATCAGGGACTTGCAACAGCTATGCCAAGAGGCCAGCATTTAGAGTACTCAAGTGAAATTGTTTCAATGTGGATTGAAAGCGAAACATCATACATGTACTAAATCAATTTAACTGTCTGATGAGACTATCCAAATTAAATAAAATGCAATTTTATTAAACTTTGTTGTGGTCATTGTGTCATCAAAACTACAAAGAAATCCTTGCAGCCATTCTTACCACCACTGACGTAGTGGTGCGAAATGTTTGTTATATATTTGATGTTGGATGGAGTAGATTAGAGCAGAAATTAGCACCACAGACAGAATTTTGAACTCTAAGGGGTCACTGAACCTGAAATATTAACTTCGCTTTCTCTCTGCAGATGCTACCAAATCTGTTGAGCTTCTCCAGCAACTGTGTTTTTGCGACTGAATTCATTGGTTTCCTCTACTGCCTGTGATTATTACGTTTTGTATCGATAGGTGGGAATTTCCTTATCCTCAATGTGTGTGTCACAATTAAATAGTTCCAGCAGCAAGTTTTCAGAAGTTTTAAAGTAAAGAATGTTGTTTATTTTCTACTCACTTAAACCAAATTTAAACAAAATATCTCATGTTAATTCACATACAAACAAAACATACTTACACATAAAAGTGGTATCTGTTTCAAATTACGGTTAACCAGGCCCTTGGTTTTCAATCTTTATCTCTCATAAGGCAATCCATTTCGGGGATTTAATTTGGAGACTCACAGTCTGTCCACTGATGGCAGACGGGCTGCTGTTATTGTTTTTAACTGTAAATACTTTGCACTTTCTTCCCACTTCAATCTCTAATAATCAAACCACTCAGACTTCTGTCAGGTAGAACAAGTCACATGATAACCCTCCATTAAAACTTTAATTAATGGATGGAATCTTATAAGGCCATGAACAATATGGGCTATGGTGGGAAATCTGGGAGAATCTAACGAGAACACCAGAGAGGCCTTTCTCAATGTCATAAGTCACATTTTCCAATAGAGATCTAGGGTTTGAGATGCGATTCTCAGTAGGGAGTAGTGAGATGTCTATTAACAAGGATCATTGTCTTTTATCAACCACATTGCCAACAAATCTTATCTCATTAATGTGCAGGTTCCTGTTCTAGCACAAACTGTACACCGGGAATTCCTGACAGGAAAGTCAGCATAGGTACCTAGAGACGCCAACTCACCACTTGCTTGTCCGGATCCCCATCTTGGACACCCATACTCCAAGGCAGCAGCTGCACATGTCCTACAGTCACAGACCTATGCATCCAATCCTAACCCTAACTCTAGCCCTAACTGTAGCCCTAACTCTAATCCTAACCCTAATTCTAACCCTACACCATTGTGGCATATTTCCAAACCACCTAAAGAACACTTTTGCACTCGAATGCTGCATTTTGGAACACACCAGTACATCTCACTGCAATCCTACTTCAAAGACACTTTGTACTCAGGGGCAGTCACCAGTGTACGATTGGACCAGACTGCATCTCAGGGCTACTCATTGGTTATCTTAGCACTCAATCACTTTGTGCCTACCTGGATGGTCTTAGCACCTTTGCTTTGCCTTTTAGCACAGACACAAAGTCAGGCCGCTTGTCATAGTTGCCAGCGGTCATAAGTCCAGGATGTGGAAACGTTGCCATGCTATGTCAGTGTTACACTGCATCATATGGCACGAGGCAGATACTCTGCATGCGCTTCAACAAAATGACCATGTCACAAAGTTAGAGAGGAGTAATGTTTAGTCATGTCAAGGGAGATAATTATTCTATAAGATCCCTAACACAGTAAGTCAGGAGCAGCCTCTACTATCAGTTAAGGAGCTTGGGCATTGTCAAGCAGCTACTTGGCACAGACAGGAGTCAATAAAAATCTCCTTGAAGGGAGTGAGGAGTGATATATCACACAACTCACCACCATCTTGGCTCTGTCTGCTATGTTAAGGACCATTCTCTCCTAGAAGGATATTTCTGATGGAGAGTCCAGAACAAGGGGTCACAGTGCAAGAATATGGGTTAAAACATTTTAGACTGAGATGAGGGGGTTTGGCAGTATGTGTGAACAATTAAGAGTTTAATTGACCTACCAGTGTAGATTAGAGTGATGCTGGAAAAGCACAGCAGGTCAGGTAGCATCTGAGGAGCAGGAAAATTGATGTTTCGGGCAGGAGTCCTTCATCAGGAATGAATGCTCATTCTAGCTCAATCTCTAGCATCTGCAGTCCTCACTTTCACTTACCAGTGTAGATGTTCTGTTTCTTCATGCTTAGACTAGGAGTGTTATAGAGGGTGGGAGGGGCAGGCAAGGGGGAGCTGATGACAGAATTTTGTAGTCATGCAATTAAATTTCTGCCCTTTATAAAAGTTCCAGCTGTAGTCTCTTACTCCATAATTGTGTAATGTTCCACTACAAAACTGTCAGTGTTAGAAATGCGATCGCTTTGGGCATGCATTCTTGTTTTATTAAAATATGTTTACTTATAGTAGGAGACTCCGTGTACAAGGGCATTTGGCAGTGAAGAAAGTTACAGCCAGCATTGCTACGTATTTTTAGTCCTAGTGCCATTTGATCTCGTATCTGGAGTAAACCGCTGGCAGTAAAGTTATTTAATTAACTTGATAAATACCTAACAAACATTGAATCTTATGCTTCTTTTGGCGAAATATCAGTTTTGTCAAGTTACGTGAAAAGGTTCTCTCCACACGGTCTGTCAAGATCCATCACTGTGTCTTATCAAAGTTGCCTCATTAATGTACCTACCCTGTCCGTATGGCACCCCTCTCACTCAATTCCAACCTATTCTATCAGTTTCTGTTCCCAGAATAACTTGTTACTCTCTGGGTCTACCGTAAGACTAGCAGCTCTGGTACCTGCACCGCCTATAAAAGTCCACCGTGCACCAAGATGTATACTAGCATTCCAAAGCTGAAGGAAGGGCAATCATTCCGAAGGGCTCATTCCTGATGAAGGGCTTTTGCCCGAAATGTCAATTTTCCTGCTCCTCGGATGCTGCCTGATTTGCTGTGCTTTTCCAGCACCACTCTAATCTAGACTCTGATCTCCAGCATCTGCAGACCTCACTTTTGCCCAATCATTCTGAAGACTGAGGGGAGGCGACGGCCTAGTGGTCTTATCATTGGACAGTTAACCTGGCATCTCAGGTAATGTTCTAGTGACTTGGGTTTAAATCATAACAAGGCAGATGGTGGAATTTGAATTTAATAACTGTCTGGAATTAAGTTGAAGTCACCGGATACCTATGCTGTGGTCCATGTTGAGACTTCTCAACGTCTAGCTTGCTCGTAGCAGGTGTTAGAATAGAAAGCTGTATATTAATGAGACAAGATGTGCAATCAATGAAGTTGTTAACAAGAAATAATCCCCTTTTATTTGCATCTCACCGTTCCTCAGTGAAAATATTGCCTTGACACCTAAAACCTGGTTAGATACTGCTCACAATGTCAAGGTAACTCAGCATTGATAATGGAGTTACATTAATTCACTCCATGTTCTGAACTAGCTGGACCATGTCAAGGATTTTATTCCTTCTGTGACATGCCATTCTACATTTCACCTTGAACCTCTGCACTTATGCCATGAACAACTGATATACTGTGACTGAGTATCCATAGATCTCAGAGGTGAAAATGTGTTGCTGGAAAAGCGCAGCAGGTCAGGCAGCATCCAAGGAGCAGGAGAATCGACGTTTCAGGCATAAGCTCTTCTTCAGGAATAAGGAAAGTGTGCCAAGCAGGCTAAAAAAAAAGGTAGGGAGGAGGGACTTGGGGGAGGGGCGTTGGAAATGCGATAGGTGGAAGGAGGTTAAGGTGAGGTTGATAAGGTGAGGGTGATAGGCAGGAATGGAGGTGGGGGTGGAGAGATCAGGAAGAAGATTGCAGGTTAGGAGAGCTTCTTCAAGGAAGGCATCCTTGGAAGAGGATTCGCAGTAGGTTAAAATCTTCTAGGAGAAAGTGAAGACTGCAGATGCTGGAGATCAGAGCTGAAAATGTGTTGCTGGAAAAGCGCAGCAGGTCAGGCAGCATCCAAGGAGCAGGAGAATCGACGTTTTGGGCATGAGCCCTTCTTCAGGAATGAGGAAAGTGTGCCAAACAGTCTAAGATAAAAGGTAGGGAGGACTTCTTCAGGTTAGGAGAGCTTCTTCAAGGAAGGCATCCTTGCAAGAGGATTCGCAGTAGGTTAAAATATTCCAGGAGAAAGTGAAGACTGCATCTCAGAGGTACAGCTTTCCAATTCTCAGAGGGAAAGATTAATAAAAATGCCAGTAACACTTAAAAATATATGTGTTAGTTGTACTGGAACTCCATTTTGAAGTATATAAGATAAATCACATGGGCATGTATCATTTACTGTTTTTTTCCTTTTGGGAAAGATTCACAACTTGCTAATTGAATTAATTTCTTCTGTTATGATCCCAAGCTGGTATTATTACGAGACAAGTCAGATCCCAAACTGAAATCTCGCTTGATAGACCATGTTATGTTTTGATTTAACTTAATGTGTTGATCTTTCTCAGAAGCATAAGTACATAATGTTTGGTTTTAACAATAAAACAGAAGGTTTTTACATAAAATAAAAGTTTTACAATAGAATGAACCAAACTACTGCACATAACACAAGTTGAAAGGTTTTGAAACACAGTTAAAATGCAAAATTCTATCTTTTCCAACAAAAAACATTTACAGTCCCTAAATACTGGAGAGAGTTTGTTTCTTGATAGGTTAAATTAATGATTTATTTCAATTTCTGTGCTTGAGAGTGTGATAGCTTCTGCCTTGTATGTTTGTATAGCTGAGCTGAGAATTTCTCAGCTTCAAATAACCCCTTCAGTATTCTAATCAAAAACTTCTGGTCTGGATATTTCAGGCTAAAAACAATGGAAAACTGAGGTAACCTATTTCTAACTTTTCTGAGCTAACTCCTTGTTCATGAAGAACTGTTTCATACCTCCAATTTCAACCAAGACATCTGCAAACTGAAATCAAAAGATTTCCACAATATGGGTATTTCTCTAAAATCATTCCCTGACCCTTCTAACTGAAAGTAGGTCGCTGCTATTCAATGTTCATTCTGTTCACTTGGAAACCTCCCCTAATGCAACCAAATTACGATTAATTTCTAGAACTATCATTCATTCAGTTTAAAGAATGTCTCCAGAAATAGTTAACCATTAAGTTAATCATTAAACTCCTTCATACATACAACCCAAAACCCCACATGCCACTAGTTCAAAATCCAAGCATATATACGTGTGTGTGTGTGTGAGTATGAGAGAGAGAGAGAGAGAGAGAGAGAGAGGGATAGTGTGTATGTACATATATATAAATTACACAACTTAAATCACATTCATCATCACTGTCCAAAATGGCTGAACCCTTATTCTAATCTTGTGATCTCAGTTTCTAGATTACCAGCCAGAAGCAATAATTTTCTCAGTAACAACCCTGCCAAGTCCCTTTGGAATTGTACATGATTCACTACATCTCTTATTCTAAACTCTGGGTATAAGACCTCAAGATCTCTTCATAGTACTATTACAGTGTATTTATTTTTCTATTAGTCAATCATTTTATGTACAAAAACCAATGCAAAAATCAATTTAATTTCTGGAAACTGTTCAGGGTAAAGGACTCCAGGATTATTGCAGATAATGTCCTCTATAATGTTGTGTCAATATATAAGAATTGCACAGATGAATGGCACTGACTTGAAGAAATAAGATAGAGGAGGGTGAGATTAATGAAAGGAGACAAACAATATCTAAATATTGCCTGTAAAAGTAACATTGCCTCTGTTTTTGTTTCCATCACAACAACCCATCAACAGCGTTGCTCGCCTCATATGCAGTTCACATTAGTCACTAACTGAAGTATGTAGTGATGAAAATTTATTTTCCTATTTGTGGTTGTTTAATTTCTTTTCCTATGAGTCTGTACTTTTTTTTTAATAGTCTGCATAATGGATGTACTGAAGTATCTTTCTATATAGCCACTGGATGATAGCATAATGCTGAATGATAAATCTTAATGTGGAGGCACAGTAAGACCCACACTCAGCTTGACTTCAACCGTGGTGCATGTTTCTTGATATTTATAATCCGTGTCCTGTTATTTTTTTAAATAGTTATTTATGTGACATTCATGAATAATCACTAACAGTGGAACAGTCGTGTATTGTAATGTATCTAAAACTAGTTGAGCCCTCAAAGAATAATTGATATAATATTGTTTGATATACTTCTGTGTTTCTACATCGCATTTTTGATGTCATGTAATTATCTTACTCTGCGAGAACAATGTTGCAACTTTAATTACTTTACCAACAATGACTTAAGGGTATTTTTCAGGCTTGATTTGTTTGAAAGCATTCAAATACCCAATGCATGTTTACAAAGGGAGATGCACAGAGCTTGGAATTACATCAATTTTGTGCAAGGTTTAGTGAGGTTGGTATTACTAAAAGCATATTTCTTGAAAGGAGCATGAGTGCTACATGCAGCCATTAAAAGAATCACATTTTTACATAACAATCTGTCATGATGACATGAAATCTGTTGAAAAACATCATTGTGTTAGGTCATACTTGTTTAGCAGTAGAATAGGAAAACATCCTTTCTTTTGTCTCCAATTTACTAAACTATTTTAAAAAATTATGTTGTGTTTAATTGTTGTTATAATAAGGATTTCCCTCACTAACTACCCCGCCCTCATTAACTACTCCATCCTTATGGCTTCTATCATATCTGATTCCAGCCCCATCTTACCACATGCCATTCCCACAACAACTTTCCACTCAGCAGTTATCCACTGAAAGACCACATTCCTCATGGCAGCATCAACATTAAAAGGCTGCCATCCATCTGGACATGCACTGGCATTCCGAAGCTGCCGTGCTCATTTCTGGATAATTTCGGAGAAGGCAAAGAAGCAACTCACATGGAGACCTGGAGGGACTGGTTGACCTAATGGTGCAAAGGAAAGGAGTCTTCTTCCCAGATGAATGGCAGAGGAAGTCACCTCGCCAGATCCTGGCACCCTGGTCTGAGGTCATCAACCAGGTCCGTGCCATCTCGACAGTGAGGAGGAATATCAGCAGCGCCATAAGGAGATCAGTGATCCTCACAATGCCAAGGTAAGTACAACATTCTTTACTCTGCCACCTCACACTCACTCTATCTCTGCTGTGGCATTCACCTCCCACCAAGACTAAAGATCTGCCACGCTCACCATTGCCTGAAAGATCTTCCCTCCCCCACTCTCTCCAATCCCTGCCATCCACAACACTATCACTGCATGTCCTCTGAACTGTGTGCTCACTTGTTCAGAACATCTCATCACTTTTCGATCACCTACAATGCCATACATTGTCACCTATTCTAACTTTCCTCTTGTTACTGGAAAGGAAAGGCCCAACAGAACAGAGTGAGCCCATACAGACAGAGGCGTGCCCGATATTAGCTCCTCACTTCCTGTGAGAAAAGGTTGTTACAGGCAAAGATGAGAACCATTTCTGCAGAGATGCTGAGACATCCATGTCCTGCCAACTGAGTAAGCATCATTCTTCATTCCACTGCATCTCTCACATTAACTCTTTTATCACTCTCAATCTTTAGATTAGATTAGATTAGATTAGATTAGATTAGATTAGATTACTTTACAGTGTGGAAACAGGCCCTTCGGCCCAACAAGTCCACACCGACCCGCCGAAGCGTAACCCACCCATACCCCTACATTTACCCCTTACCTAACACTACGGGCAATTTAGCATGACCAATTCACCTGACCTGCACATCTTTGGACTGTGGGAGGAAACCAGAGCACCCGGAGGAAACCCACGCAGACACGGGGAGAACGTGCAAACTCCACACAGTCAGTCGCCTGAGGCGGGAATTGAACCCGGGTCTCTGGCGCTGCGAGGCAGCAGTGCTAACCACTGTGCCACCGTGCCGCCCACTATGCCACCGTGCCGCCCACTATGCCACCGTGCCGCCCACACCACTTCTAACTACTAACCATAGATTGTACTGCAACCCACTCTCTGGAATGTAGAGGCATGGACACGTTCTGTGAGAACACCTTGACTCAACAATTGACCATGGCTGACCCACTTGACTATTATTGGAGGCTATGCTTGACTTACTCTGATGTGTTTTCCGACTGCCGGGTTACCTATGGACTTTGGTGAGGCCTACTCATTTAAGAGGTATGGCTGTTTGTTTGCAGCACATGCTGCATGGTTGTTTTGAAAGCTGGTGGCCCAGGTGTGGGATTGATATTGCACAGTGACATAAAGCATGGTTGGATTGAGTAGGCAGGTAGGTATCATGAGTGAATGCAATGAGAGGAAGTGAGCAAGCCTGAAATGCAGCCTGGTCCATTCTTCAGCTGGGTGCTTGGACCTGTGCCCAATGTGTCCCTAATGCAGACTTTTTGATGCTAGTTACCCGTGGACCATACAATGCAAGGCTATGCTTCCAGAGCACCCTGCATCAAAGAGGTGCCATGATAGACATGAGGGATTTGCAGCTGCTGGGTGGCTGCTGGGTGGCTGGGTGGCACATGTGGCTGCTGCTCATAGATCGCATTCTATGATCAATTTTGATTGAATGCAGCATGAAGGTCATTCAAAGGAAGAGGTGAACTGAATTTGCCAGGTCTCTGTTCTGCTTTCCATGTCAAGTTTTTTTCTATGTCCATCTAGTTTATGCATTTGGTGAAATAGAAAGTTAATGAGAAAAGTTGGGCTGTCAACAAGGCATTTAATAAGCAAGAATCCACCGAGCGGGAAACTTATTGCGCTGCTTATGACAAGCATTTATAAAAGGAACGAGATGCTCCCAACATTCAGATGAGAGATGGAAATGTGTTGCTGGAAAAGCGCAGCAGGTCAGGCAGCATCTAGGGAACAGGAGAATCGACGTTTCGGGCATTAGCCCTTCTTCAGGAATCCGAAGAAGGGCTAATGCCCGAAACGTCGATTCTCCTGTTCCCTAGATGCTGCCTGACCTGCTGCGCTTTTCCAGCAACACATTTCCATCTCTGATCTCCAGCATCTGCAGACCTCACTTTCTTCCCAACATTCAGATGAGCCTCACAGACACCTCATCTGATTAATCAGATCCCTGTAAGATTCCGCCCCTTTTTTTTAACGTTGTAACATCAGGATGAAGGCTCCACTTTTAGCTTGTGGGACTGGTCATATTGTGAAGAGTTAGTGTCCTACTGCATTGATAATGGACTACAGCAGTCTACAACCATTGATATTCATATTATATTGAAGAATAAAAGAAACCTGGCCAGTTTCAGGAAACAGGTTCCAACAGCTCAGGTAGAAACTTATCTAATAAAGGAATGCAACACTTCAGATAAGGTTCCATTCACTTTGTTTCATTTTGCAAGGTGATAGTAAATAAAACTTCTGAGAAGTAATAAGGAGATGGATTCCTAGCCTTTCTGTCAGGAACAGAGATAGAACATAGAACATAAAACATTATAACGCATTACAGGCCCTTCAGCCTTCGATATTGTGCCGACCTGAGAAATTAATCTGATGCCTATCTAACCTACACCGTTCCATCATTATCCATATGTCTCCTGTTCCCACGCAATACCAGGACAGCTGTCAAGTTCATTGTCCACCAAGTTTGGAGAAGCAATGTAGCATTTGTCACCTTCCAGGAGTGTTACCCATGATGATATGAGCATAGGTCAGGAAGTGCTTCAATTACCTCATGCACCTCTTTATTGATCCAACTCAGCCCACGTTACAACTTCATTCACTTCTTCTCGCAGCACTATACCCATAAATGTGACAAGAATAATTGTTATTGAAACTGTGCCTTCAATGTAAGAAGATATTTCAAAGCTTTTATGCAGCATTTCTGTTAACCTTACACACTGGAATAAAGCAGTAGAAAGACAAGTTTATCCCACAATGCCTACTGATGATAATTTGGTGAAGTTACCCGGCAGCTCAGTTTTCATGAAATTAATAGCTTCTGGCGACTTTGGTGAAGAGTAAGCCTGTCAACTGTTTATCACATCCTTTGGAAGATACGGTTTTAATCGCCTTCTATTTTACACTCCCCCAGAATATGTTCAGGGCAAACTCCACATCACAGCTAATGCTTTATCCCTTATTCCTATACAGATTCATTCTACTCTTTTGCACACGTAGAGCCCTTTGATCCTATTTTGGCTGAGTTTTTCCCAGTGATCATTCAGAAATTAGATAAAATTTGTTTTTTTTTTAAACAAACCCCCACACTACCGCCAAACAGTGGTAGTGCTTATTTTTCTCCCCAGCACCCATGTTGTGTGTGTGTGTGTGCAGGTGTTGGACACAGTGAAGAACAACAAGTGCAGAAATCTTTATTTAGAATAAATCTGTATAACTCACAAAACAAATGATGAATGCACGAATTCAGAATTATCACATCACTGGTTGGCCTGTATACTTTCCTACTAATTATAATTTAAACCAATACTTCAAGCAATGCTGCTGGATGACCTGCTAATCCACAACAATCACATTGTTGCTTTAATTTAATTGAGGAGGTCACCAAGAGGCCTTCAGTATCAACCAATCCCTGGCCTCCCCTAATGCTTCCACTACCAGGTTCAGCTTCTGTCTGTCGTTACTTTTCTGCAATTATCCCTCCAGTACAGGTATTAGTACCCACAAGACGAAGAAAAGGCTGATGGTAGTCAGACTGAGGGATGCCAAGAAGTGAGAAGTTTTAATATGGTAGCAAATCATTGCATTGGGAATTGCAAAAATTGAAGTAACTATAATATTTGGTTTGGCTATAATATGGGTTCACCAGATCTTGATACAAATTCAAGCTGGATTTCCTAGTAACTGTGAATTCAAGTTTTTGTTACACGGCACATTATTGGTAAGGTTACAGAGCAATGTACTGGGTCCAGCTTCTTAGCAGAACACTGATGCATGACTAATGAGATGGGTAGTGACTTGACAGTTACTTCAGATGCTCACCTTCACCATCTCTGCAACCTTCTGCCTTCAAGTTAAATTCCCTATTAAATTCTTCTACCAGATCTTATCAGTCAATTTCTTAATTTAATTTCATGAATGCTGAGTGGGTTGGCCAATTTGCAGGTCTCCCAATTTGTACATTTACTTGGCATCCGCCTGCTGGTGACATGTGTGTGGGCCAGAACTGGACAGTTCAACAATTTCCTTCTCACAGGCTGTAAAGCACATTAACAGAGACAAGATATTTTGTTTTAAAGTCCTCTTTCCAAGAACTCTGATGTACTCCACCCTCATCATAACACAACCTTTGGCAGATGAATATTTCACAAGTACAGGAACATTGCAATAAAAGTGCCAAATATTTAATTCAATGGAGAACAGTGAAGCCAAGAGCCAAAGTCTGACAATGTTATAAGAGTATTGTCAGTGAGAGCCCTTTGATTGGGGTGTCTGTGGCATACATTTTGACATTCACATGTATTAAGATATTGAATTTGGCTTCTTTCCCCACTTTTGTGATTTATCATCCAATATCAATCTATCAGTTATTTCTACACCAGGAAATGACAATATTTAAACTAAAGAAAGCAATTGCATTTCTATACCCTCTGTCAGTATTGGACTAGAATGTCAGCATTGTCATTTGTGCTCAAGCACTAGACTATTACTTAAACATACTATTTTATGTGCTGTCGAACAAATCACTAATGTTCATGGTAGGTTGCAGTCATCAATATACAATAATTGATAAATTACAGATATAATAGTAAATAATAATACTTTTTATACTGAGTTTGATTAACAGTGGTAGAAGATTAACTACTTGTACGCTTTAAAAGGAGGCATTTGTCTTGAAAGTGAGGTATAGTTTACTGTGTCATAGGATTAGGTGCAAGTTACTTTGGCTTCTTAAGCATAATTACTTAAACTTTTAGGAGCCAGAGATGATGTAACTGAACCCATCGGGATCTCAAGTTGGACTCTTGATGGTCCACCCAAGATTGTATTACATCATCAATTTGGGTGCAGTTTAATGCAGTCTCCAACATTAAACTTTACAGAACCAGTACCTTATGCAAGACCAACAATATTTTTGGCCCAGAGGACTACATACTGAGCCATAGCCAACATAAAGTATCCTTTCTCGGTATTTCAGCTTTGCAGTTAAATAGCTGGGAGAAATGTTCTAAACTTAACTGTGACAGTAGCTTGGGTTTAACTTTAATATGACTGTGAATACAAAGACATTATTAAAGATATCATACATAAAAGAAGAAAAGACTTGCATTTATATAGTTTCATAACCACCAGATTATCTCAAATGTTTTAGTGCTAACAAAGTTCTACTGAGATATATCAACTTGTAATTCAGGAAATGCAACATCCAATTGGCACACAGAAAGATCCCAAAAACAGCAATGTAATAGTGACCAAATAATCTGTTTATGTGCTATTAATTGAAAGAGAATTATTGATTACAACACTGTGGATAATTTCTTCAGAATTATACCTTGGGATTTCTTATACACAGTTGAGAGTGTGTTGCTGGAAAAGCACAGCAGGTCAGGCAGCATCATCAGGCTCTCACCCGAAACATCGATTTTCCTGCTCCTTGGATGCTGCCTGGCCTGCTGTGCTTTTCCACAACACACTCTCAACTCTGAGCTCCAGCATTTGAAGACTTCACTGTCTCCTAGTTGATTTCTTATACACACCCCAGTAGGAAGGCAGGTTCTCAGTTTAACATTTCATTCAAAAGACAGCAGCTTTCACAGAGCTGTAATGCATTGGAATCTCAGCCTTGATTTTTCATTCTCAAGCCCTGCATTGGGACTGGAATCTAAAGCCTTGTGATTCAAGGATGAGAATGTAATGGACTGAGCCACAGTTGACATTCTGACATAATGTTCCAGAGAGGATACAAAGCAGGTGGCGAACTAATAGAGAGCACAGAAGCAATAATACAACATTACACAACCCAACAATTGTGGAGTTGCTTTATCGCATTGTCATTTAGGAAATAGGTCTGCATATGAAGGTCAATCTTTATCTATGATTTGTCTTCTGTTTGTTTTCAACTGCGCGTCTTTGCAAACCCACAGATAAATTAACAGCCCGGGAATGTTTCTGTTCCTCAAAACTGCCACAGTCTCAGCAACAACTTAACTAACTTTAAAAATACATCCAAGTGACTGATCTCCAAACCTTCCCCTCCTCCTCCTTAAATTAAAATATGTCTGACTCAGTCCTCCCAGTTGAGGAAATGAAGCAGGCACACTTCCATTGGGTTGACACATAGAAATGTTGCTTGTTTTAGAACTCTGTAATGTGGTGACAGCTGTATTGAGATACATGAAATCAGAAGATGGTGTCACTCATTCCTCCAGATGTGTTGCCACATCAGTTTAGCAGTAAGGTGGTGTTGCTAATTACTCATGCTCGATCTGGGTGATCTCAACCACGCATGGTGTATTTACAATGCAATACTTCTGGTGAATTCAGCTCCACCAACAATCACAAATTTTCTCTCCACCCGCCAAATAAATTGGGTTGGAGGGGCAGTGGTTTGTAGGCCAATGGAAATATTCCAAAACTGAGATTGATGGAATTTAGTTGGTTTTCAGGGACGAGCAGATGAAGTTGAGGTACAGATCTAAAGAAAGGACGAAGAAGCTTGAAGATTTTAATGCCCTCTTCCTATCAATAGCAAATGGACAAGATAAATGGATTGTCGCTGCTTCTCTAGGAGACAATAGGAAGAAGCAGGAGGAAAGGGGAAGATTTTCTTAGTATTCTCAATATCTGCTTTGGACATTTTGATGCATGCAATTTGACTGCCATATTTCCTATATTGGAATAGTGACTAAAAACGTAAAGTTGCCATAGTCTTAGTGGGCTATAGGGCTGCTCTCTCACTAGAGAGAGAACATTAGTGGTACTTTAACGTGAGGGTCACCATGCCTCAGACAAGGGGAGAGGTTGAGAAGGAGAGTCCTTCATGGTAACCTCAGCTGGTGCAGGAATTGAACCCACATTGTGGGCATTACTGTGAATTGTAAACGAGCTGTCTGACCACAGTAACAAGGAAATTCAAGTTTGCTCCTATTTTCTGTGTATGTAACTTACTTCATCTCTTGGATCCACAACTCACTCCCACTTCTCAAAGGATTACATGGTTATCTAGGTTAATTAGACAGTGCTACATGAAGAATAGTAGCTACCAAGATCTTCTGATTGAGATGAAATGAGGAGTTTTATTGATCTAAATGAATCAAAAGAATGTGAACACAGCTGGAATTTAGATTATGTCTTCTGTAGATTCCTGACCATACCTGAGCTGATAGGTTAACAAATCCTTTGCATTTGTTTGTTAGGACAGTACCATAATTTCTGATAGGAAAATGGACAAAATAGGTAAACAAAATATTCCCTGTCCTATCTTCTTCCTCCAGTCATTTTATGTGCAGACCCACAGACAGGCTAGTTGCCATGCATGGACTCAAACATGTATTTAACCAAATGGCCATGTCCAAAACTGAGTGGGAACTAGTCCTCAGTCTAACCAAATGGGCTGCTGTCGATTGTAGGTCCTGGTACTAGCAGACATGTGCACAGTCTACACACAGTCCAGGGGCATGGCCATGGTCAGTCAATCACTCAGGCTAAGCACATACAGGGGATCTGTCCAACCACATTCTGGGAATTGGGAAATGGTCAATCCTGTAGGCCTATCAATAACAGTCATGGGAATTAAGCCAATACTCAGTGAGCTGTCAAGAGTGCTGTCAGTAGTAAAGGGCTTTTGCCCGAAACGTCGATTTTGCCTGTCCTCGGATGCTGCCTGAATTGCTGTGCTCTTCCAGCACCACTGATCCAGATCTGGTTTCCAGCATCTGCAGTCATTGTTTTTACCTCGTAGTCTGGTCAGTCAATCTAATGTCTGCTCATCAAAGTTGATCAGAGGTCTTGGACAAATACAGTACTAGGGTCCATGCTTTGATCATTGACAAGGGTGCAAGGCTGGGTACGGGGAGTGGGGGGGGGGGGGGGGGGGAGTGTGGAGGGGAAGCAGTATTTGTGGTGTGGTTTGCTGTAGAAATAATGGACGGATAACTACCAAAAATGATAATGGAGTCAAGGCTGAGGGGTAAGGGAAAGGTGAGATGTACATTGAGGTGGGTAAAAGGTCAGTAATGGGAAATTGCAAGCTAAAGTGAGGGTGGGTGGACAGCATCAAAGGGCAGGCTCATTTATAGTAGGCAATTTATTGGCAGTGATCATCATCATGTCTCCAGTGGTGTCTATACAGTACCAAAGTGGGCATTATTAAGATGCAACGTTGGGACTCAGGGGAGCAGGGAGGACAATTGGAGGTGAAATGTCATATGGTGGATCTCTATATGGGGCTAATGGGTGGAATTAGGCTGTCAGGTTAGTGTGAGGGACGTGGAGGCTCTGCAGAGATTCTTGGTGACCAGACAGAGCCCAATGCTGATGGTATCTCCTGCAAGCTGCATTTCCTGCCATTACTTGCTATTTTCTAGATATGAAGTGTAACTACAAAATGGCTGGGACATGACCAAAGTGGTCACAGTCAATGTCAGGTTGATGGGTGAATGCACGGAATCCATGTCTGCTGGGTATCAGAACATTAAGCAAGTGTTTGCTAACTCCACATTTTACTTGCATTGACATCTTCAACCCTTTTGCAATGCATGCAGAATGTATGTGCTTATGTTTCAAATGCTGGTCAAAAGTGATTTGCACCATGCCATTGGTGTTTCGAAATCCAATATCACCTTCTCAGTGATGCAGAAATTAATGGCAATGACTTCAAAGGAAGCAAATCGCCAGAGGCAAGCATCACTTCAGAAACTTTCAAGGGTGCTGTGGAATGTGGGGAATGTTGTTGCGTCATATGCCATGTAGGTATGATAATAGACTGCTGAATGCAATGAAAAGTTGATTTATTGATGTGGCTTTGGGATGGGAAGGAGGTCAGAGTGCAACAGGTGCTCCCTTTTAGATTTTCTGTGTTTGACATTCAGCTGGGTTGACAGCTTCACTAACTTGGTGTACAGGCTGCGACCAGGGCCATGATTGATCAAAAAATGGGGTGCTGAAGAGGTGGTTTGGTTGCTTGGATCAGCCTGAGTGGGAGCTGCAATACTGTCTGGACAAAATGTGCCATATCATCCTGGCATGCTATACTCTGCACAATTAAAACAGACAATGAGATGGGTGTGATAGATGCTGACGAACTGAGAATTTGAGAATAATCTTCTCAGGAGGAGGATGTGGACATTGGAAAAGAGTGTGCGTGTGCATAACAGAGTTCAGCTGCATAGGGTACAACCAGGCAGACAGGACCTGATTGACACCTAGTTCCACTAGATGAGAACTGGATACAGCTGACCATAATGGAATATCAGACAGTCATTGGTCATTATGCCAACATTTGGATAACATTGTGGGAGTGAACCTCTGCCTCTATTTATAACATTTGTAATTGCTTTTGCTGGTAATGAATAAAAGCTCATGTTTGGAATTGTTCAACTGTTTGCCCATGTGTGATGTTCCCTCCCAGTTAATGACAAGTGGCAGGATTCTAGTGGGTTCTGGGGACAGAGTAGCAGTGATTTAGAGGCAGTGTTTAGATGGGACGTAGCCAAGGACAGGTAAATTGTGTGGTCTTGTGCTTACACAGTGACTAGGTTGAGAGAATGGGGTTGTATGTGTGAGAGTGTCAATCATGTTGACTATATGCCATGGGTTGCATGGCTTTGAGATTGTTGTGCGATTACATTGCTGGGGAGGAGCAACACCAGATTGCCAACACTTGTCCACATGCACAACAGCCTTTTAAGAATAGCACAAGTGCCAGGATGCTGGTCTTTCAGCAGATATTCACTGAATAGCAAGTTGTTCTAGGAACAACAAGTGATAAGATGGAGTCAGAATTGGACAAGAGGTATACTAAAGGGCTGAGGTAGATACTTAATGAGGTGAATTTGATAAGATGCACATAAATTCTTGCTGCGCCTCATGGCAACAAGCCTTCTGAAAAGCTCAATACATCTGCAGCCAAAGAAATATAAGATTAGCTGAATGTTTGCCTCTTCCAACCTTCTCACAAACCCTTTAATGCTGTATAAATTTTCATATTAAGTGTTTCAGGTTCTTGCAGTGAGACAGTGTTTTAATTTATATTCGATGAATTGCAATTTGAAGACATGTCACGAGCATTGGAAAAATGTCTTCATTTTGATTCAGTTATGAGGTACTGCTGTCTATACAGGGTTAATTCTTCATATTTAAAAATTCCATTAAATGGTTTGCAGGGCATCAAGAAAGTCTTTACCAATCTGATTTGAATCAAGTTTTTTTTTCCCTGGGAGTTATTTCTGAACTAGCCTCAGGATGTGGGAGATTTTGTTAACTTTAACCTAACATCAGAGGAAATGAATTTATACCATTTGTATGGTGTAGTTTAATTTAAAACAGTAGTTAAAGCAAAACATTTTGAAATCAATCATTCCTGTAAATTGCGTCTACAATGCTCTGTTCTGCGCAGGTAGATGGGCCTCTCACATCCTTATTGGACAAGATGGTCCCCAGTTTACTATATTACCCAACTGCCCCATTAACTGGGTGGGATAACAGGTTGATTCTAGGAATGGGAGTCGGTGAATTTGAATTACAAGCAGCAGGAAAAGATGACTTTCCAGGAACACACTGGAAATTAATCATCATTATAAAAAAGATCAGATTTTCTATTACTCTGAACCAGACTGTGTTGAAATAAGATATTGTGCAAGTCAGTTGTAACCAGCATCTAAAAAATGTGTATTCCTGTCTAATTCATAAGTTTTTAATCATTCATTTTCCCATTTCTGTGGTGTCCTCAGTTTCAAGATTGGTTAATGCGTGAGCCCCAAAGAATTGGCACAGAATTGATTCCGAAATTCATTGAATTTCCGAACATACAAGGATTACACAGGGTGTTACATTCCATCACTGACAGTCAAAAAGTGTATTTTTTTAACATCTTGGCCGAAACATAAGGAAGTCTCACTTATTTCCACTTACAGTTGTTATTTCTCACATTTCTCTGTGTATGAATCATTTCAGATTGATAACCCAGTTGCTATTCCATTCAATGGGTTGCATTTTATGCCTGAGTTTGTCTCAGAATAAGAAGCTTCATTGTTTCCATTTATTTAAAACAATGCAAAGGCCATAAAAGCCATGTTTGAAGCTGGAAAAGTAGATACAATCCACGTGCTGAAGATACTGATATCTCAACTTACAGGACAGCTCTGTCATTACTCAGTACCTGTTTTTTATTAGGACACTGGGTAGAAGTTTCAGTAGAAAATTAATGTTGTGGTACAAACTGAATACTAGAATTGTATTGAATTACAAAGATCCTATAGCACAGAAATGGGCCATTCAGCCCAATTGGTCTATGCCAGCATACTAAACAACATGAGTTGTATGCTGCACAAGACATTTCACTGTGGTGTGCAGTGTATGCTATTGCTATATTTGTACAGCGCATTTCGCATAATCATCATCCCAAGGTGCTTCATAGGGGCATTATTGAAGCAAACAAACATTAGACTCATAGGAGATATTGGAGCAGATGACAAAATGTTTTGTAAAAGAGATGGGTTTAAGGAACTTATTCAAGAAGAGAAGTGAGGTACAGAGGGGAGAGGCATGGAGAGAACATTTCAGAACTTCAGGTCCAGGCAAGTCATGAATTGTGCAGCTATTAAACTTGAGGGTGCTTAGGAGGCCAGAATTAGAAGAACGTAGATAAAATGTGAAAAGTCATGTTGTTAAAAAATTGAAAATAGGTGCAGGAGTAGGCCAAATGACCCTTCGAGCCAGCACCAACCAAGCTAGCTCAAGCTTTCAAGCATTTTTATGGCTTTGTTTACTTTTCTCTGTGTCCACACCCAGACTTAACTAATCAAGCACAATGAGCTTAATAGTAAACAGATTCAAATAATGGACATCAGACAGTTGATGCCTACAGGAGGAATATTCAGTAATAATGCTTTTTGGTGTAAATTGCACAGATAAGATTTAATGAAAATGTTGATGAGCCTTGAGGTAAGTTGCGAAGTAACTGAGACCTCGATAGTCATGTTTCAACATTCTGCCAGCGGTTTAGATTAGATTACCAACAGTGTGGAAACAGGCCCTTCGACCCAACAAGGCCACACTGATCCTCCGAAGAGTAATCCATCCAGACCTATTCCCCTACATTTACCCCTGACCAATGCACCTAACACTATGGGCAATTTAGCATGGCCAATTCACCTGAGTTGCACATCTTTGGATTGTGGAAGGAAACTGGAGCACCCGGAGGAAACCCACAGAGACACAGGCAATATGTGCAAACTCCACACAGACAGTCACCCTAAGGGTGGAATCAAACCCAGGTCCCTGGCACTGTGAGGCAGCAGTGCTAACCATTGCAGGGTATAAACACTGTACATTTATACCCTGTACAGCACAGAGCATGTTGCTCTGTCACTTTGCAATCATGCGGTCTCCTCCTAAATGTTGTTTAAAAGTAACAAGCAAAAACCTAAATTGCTGGAGAACATCAATAGGTCTGGCAGGATCTGTGAAGAGAAAACAGTTAATGTTTTGAGTCCATAAGACCGGAGAGTAGAGACAAGCTGGTTGAATGCACAGTCATTGATAATGGGACAATCGAAATTTTGGATGTCATTAATAGAGAATCAGAGAGTATATGAGAGGCAATAAGGATGGAGGAGGTTGCAAAAATTGTAAGGAGTAAGAGGTTTTTATGATTGATATATTTTAAGATTTGAATCTAAACTTTGGGTCAAACAGGATGACAGGTTTTCTTTTGCATCTCTGAGTGAGTGGCTAGAATGAGAAGCAAAGGTCATGATAAGGGTTAGTAACAATCTTTTAAGTCTTTCAGATGATCAATTACAGGCAATTTGAACATTGGCTATAAATTGGAACAGTCAGTTTGAAAGTATATACAGAGTCAGAGAGTTACGGGAAGAAATCGAGCTTAGTGTGATCAGTATGCACATAACATATATACATGATATCAACAAATTACAGCAGCATTAATGTGAATGGAAAATCTTGAGATACATTTGAAAAACCTCAGTTAGGAAATAAATGCAAAAAAAAACTGATTTTACAAAGGATTATATCCCTGCTTCATGGGCACAATAAGGGCTTAATACATGGGTGTGTTGGCATTGTTTCCTATCCAAAAGCTATTTTAAAATGTTTAAAACAATTGTGGGTTTATTTTCCAGCTGGCCAGATTCAAACCACATAGACTAACATTCACATTGTTGTCTCACCAGATTCCACTCCTTTAGTCAACTTAATCAAGTAATTTAACACACTTCCTGACAAATCCTTTTGCTGAGGGTTTTTATCTTGCTTACTTGCTTTTTCTATCTCTCATTTGGGTGGCATTGTGACTCAGTGGTTAGCACTGTTGCCTCACAGCTCTAGAGACCCGGGTTTGTTCCCAGCCTTGGGTGTTTGTATGTTCTCCCCACATCTGATTCCCGATGAAGGGCTCCTGCCCGAAATGTCGATTCTCCTGTTCCTTGGATGCTGCATGACCTGCTGTGCTTTTCCAGCACCACACACTTTCGACAGTACATAAGAAGGCCACTCAGCTCATCATACCTGTGTGGGTTTTTTGCAAGTAGTTTTCTAATTCCTTTTTGAATTTTATTGTTGAATATGTTTCCATTACTCTTTCAGACAGTGCATTCTAGATCATACCAACTCAGTGTGTCAGAAATATTCACTGTGGTCATTGGAAGGAGAACCAAAATCACAAGGACGATGTTACATCTATTTCTTTTAGCCATTATCTACAATCTGTGCCCTCTGGTTACCAATCTTGTTGTCATTGAAACAGTTATTCTTTATTTACCTCATTGAAATGGTTCAGGGTTTTCAATACTTTTATTGGTTATTCAGTATTTTTTTATGAAGGAATCTATTTATTACCCACACAATTTGTTTTTGTTTTCAAGTGGTGGATGAATTTGGCAAGACTACATTTAGTGCTGATTGTTTTCTTCCAAAGGTGGTGATGGCCTTTCTGTTTGGAGTTAAAAATCACACAACACCAGGTTAAGGTCCAACAGGTTTACTTGGAAGCACTAGCTTTCAGAGTGTTGCTCCTTCATCAGGTGGTTGTAAGGACCAACACTCCGAAGACTAGTTCTTCCAAATAAACCTGTTGGACTATAACCTGGTGTTGTGGGATTTTTAACTTTGTACACCCCAGTCCAACACCGGCATCTCCAAATCATTTGTGTTTGGACCATGGTAGTTATGGTGCTTCCACAATAGAATTCAATATGGAATTCCATTCTGACTCAGCAACAAGGAACTGTGCTCACACTAAGGTGATGTGTGAAATAAATTCCAGTGATGTTATTAAAGTTCATGATTATTGAATATATCATTAGAATAGCATTAGTGAATTGTTATAGTGTGTCTCCACTGTATGTACTGTATCCACAATGCCTGGTGGTAAACAAAATCAATTTTGGGTTGAGGGGCAGATTCTATTCAAATCTCCATATGTGAAATAATCAATAGTACTAGGGATTTTGTCCATCTTAAAGCAATCATTTGTGTTTCTTTCTAAAGATTAAGGAAGCTGGGTTAAGCTGCTGTGGTACAATGATCTTGATCTTTTGTTCTCCTCTCTTATCTCTTCTTTCTTAAAGATGCTCATTCAAGTTGGAAATGGTTCCAGGAGGATAAGCTGGCAAATTACTGGCTGGATGAAATCCAAAATCTATTGTGTCCTCTCTGGCATATTTTTCTGTGTGTATACACATATGGATACATACACATGCAAGCTTCCACATGTTACACATAGTGCCACACACAGACACAGATAAAGAAACAAACTCGTGCAGGTTGGAATCTTTAATTTTCCTCAGGCATCTTGATTGCTTGCTAAAAAGGTAACAAGTCACTGCCACTAACTCTTCAAAGCATGAACAGCAACACCTTCTTCCAACAGGCACATTAGAGGTCAGGAGTGGGTCTTCCCCTCCTGAGGGTTGTTGTCTCATTCAGCAAGAGCTGACAGCCAATCTGAGGCCACAAGTAAGGCCATGGTCATTGGAAGAAGAACCAAAATCACAAGGACTAAGATGTTAGGTAAGTGAATTTTAGAGTGGAGGTTTAATAACACCCTAAGACCATAAGAAATAGGAGCAGGAATAGGCTGTTCTGTCTCTTGAGCCTGCTCTACCATTCAATAGGATCACAGCTGATCTGACATTCCTCATATTCTCTTTCCTCCCTTTCCTCCTTGATTCCCTAACTGAACGAGATTTTATCCATCCCACTCCTCTCGGTGCAAAGAATTCTGAAGCCTCTCAACCCTCTGAGAGAAGGAATTTCATCTCATCTCAATCTTAAATTGACACTCCTTCATTCTAAAATAATTGCCCATTGATCTTAGGCTCTCCCATGAGAGGCAACATTCTTTCAGCATTAATCCTATCAAGCCCCTTAAGAATCCCATATATTTCAATGAGATCATCTTCTATTCTTCTATATTATAACTAGTAGAGTCCCAACCTGCTTACCCTTTGCTCATAAAACAAACCCTCCATACCAGAGTTACTAGTGAACTAGTGAACCCTCTCTGAACTGCCTTCAATGAAATGATATCTTTCCTTAAAGAGTGGAAACAAAACTGCTCAAAGTACTCCAGATGTGGTCTCACCAGCACCTTATACAGTTGAAATAAGACTTCCATACTTTTATATATCCCAAGCCCCTTGAAATAAGAGTCAACATTCCAATAGCCTTCCTAATTACCTGCAGCATCTGTGTGCTAGCCTTCTGTGTTGCATGTACATGTATTCCCAAGTCCCTGTGTATTGCAGCTTTCTGCAGTTCTTTCTCCATTTAAATGACTTTCTTTTTTGTCCTCTCTTCCAAAATGAACAACTTCACATTTTCTCTCATTATATCCTATTTCCCAACTCTTTGCTCAACTATTTACCTATCAATATCTCTCTGTGAAGTGTTTGTATCCCTTTCTCAACTTGCCTTTTGACATTTTCTTTTGTTATCTGCAAACTTGCCACAGCATTCATTTCCTTCCTCCAAGTCATTAATGCATATTGTAAACAGTTATAGTCCCAGCATCCCAATGGTCACAGGTCACCAACATGAAAAAGAACCTCTTATCCGTATTTGCTCTCTCCTGTCATTAGCCAATTCTCTATCCATGCCAATAGACTGCCCCCCAGCACCATAAGCTTTTATTTTATGACAACTTTTTGTGAGGTACTGTATCGAATGCTTTCTGGAAGTTCAAAAACAACACACCAACTGCCTCCTCTCTCTTCACTCTGGTTGAGACTTCCCCAAAAAGCTCTAAAGGATTAGTCAGACCTGGTTTTCCTTTTGTGAAGCCATCCTGCTTCTGCTTGATCAAATCATGACTTTCTAAATGTGCTGCTATTACTTCCTTAATAACCAATTCCAATATATTTCTAACAAAAGATGTTCGGCTAATTAGCCTATACTTACCTGCTTTTTGTCTCCCTACCTTTTTGAATAAGCGTGCCACATTGGATTTTGATGAGAATACAGGGGGAATGGTTAGTAAGTTTATGGATGTCACCAAAATCGATAGTGTAGTGGACAGTGAAGAAGGCTATCTGAGACTACAAAGAGATCTTGATCAATTAGGACAATGGGCTGAGGAGGAGCAGATGGATTTTCATTTTGATAAATGAAAGGCAATACATTTCAATAAGACAAACCAGGGCAGGACTTCAACAGTTAATAGTAGGGCCTTGGGGAGTGTTTTGAACAAAGACACTGAAGGGTGCAGGTACATACTTCCTTGAAAGTGGCATCACAGGTAGACAGTGTGGTGAAGAAGACATTTGGCATGCTTGCCTTCATCACTTAGAGTTTTGAACATAGGAGTTGAGGCATAATATTACAGCTCTATAAGACATGGATAAGGCCACATTTGGAATACTGCGTACAATTCTGGTTGCCTTGCTATAAGAAAGAAGTTATTAAACTGGAAAAGATGCAAAAAAGGATGTTACCAAGACTGGAGAGTTTGAGTTATAAAAAGGCTGGATAGGCTGGGAGTTTTGTCCCTGAAGTTTAGGACACTGAGGGTTGACCTTATTGAGGTTTATAAATTCATGAGGGGCATAGATAAGGTGAATAGCCAAAGTTATTTCCCCAGGATAAGGAAGTACAAAACTCAAGGGCACAGGTTTAAAGTGAGAGGAGAAAGATTTAAAATGGAACTGAGGGGCAACATTTTCACACAAAGGGTAGTGCATATATGGAACAAGTTACCAAAGGTATTAATAAAGGCTAGGATAATTAGAGCATTTAAAAGACATTTGGACAGGTAAATAGATAGAAAAGGCTTAGACAGAATTTGGCGAAGTGCAGGCAAATGGGACTAGTTCTGTTTTTGGAAACCTGGTCAACATGGTGAGTTGGGCCGAAGGGTCTATTTCTACGCTGTATGACTCTATGACTCTATTGGCAATTTTACAGTATGCTGCTACTTCTTCAGAGTCCAAACCATTTGGAAAATTATAACCAAAGCATCCAAGCAACCACTATCTCTATAGTTAATTCTTATATGGTCTTTCAATGCAAACCATCAGGGCCAGTGGATGTTCCAGCCCTGAGCCCCATACATTTGTCTAATATTACTTTTTAATGATGGAGACAGTACTTAATTTCTCCCCCATTTTGTTTAGTATTAATGGAATGTTTGAACTATCTTTGGTAGTAAAGACTGATGCAAAATATGTATTTAACTCCTTGTTTCCCATGATCATCTACAACATCAGAAATTGCTGGAAAAACCCAGCAGGTCTTGCACCAACTGTGGAGAGAAAGAATAGTTTTGGGTCCAATAACCCAAATTCAAAGCTTGACCTGAAATTTCTGATTTTGTTTCTGATTTTCAGCATCTGTAGTTCTTTATTTTCCTTACCCATAGCCATCTACCTAGCTTAATTTTCTAAGGGGCCTATGTTCAGTTGGACCTCTCTCTTCCTTTCCATACTTTTAAGAAAGCTTTTATTGTCAAATGTTATATTCCTCTCTAGTTTATTTATTCTTTTTTTATTGTTTTAGTCCTCTTCCTTATTACATTTTTAGTCCTCCTAGGCTTGTAAGCTTGGGGGACACTGGGAGGGACTGTAGGGGGATCGGAAGCAAGTTTTACTGGCCAACCTCAAGCACTATTTCCAGTCCCTTCATCATGAATAAATGAGCACCTACATGAGAGATCCCACCTCAACTACACTGGATACACTGGTCGGTTAGCTTTTGGTTATTTACAGTACATAGAGCTGGGACAATTATACCCATGCAGGGACTAGGCCTTTAAGTGATCTTTAAGTGGTGATTAATTGATCACTTAATAGCCTTAGTTGATGGCCACGTACGATGATTATTCCTGGACCTCTGGTCCAGAACTTCTTTTTGGTGAGGTGTAGACATTGGGATTGTGATATACAATCAGCACATGACACAAGTGCCACAAAATGACTAAATTCCAACAAGATAGAATCGCTTTTGACACTCAATAGCATTGTCACCACTGAATATCCTGTTCTCAATATCCTGGGATTATCAATGACCAGAAACTGAACTGGACTATCCATGTAAATACAGCAGATGGACTGCAACAATTTGGAAAGGCAGATCACCATTACCTTCTCAAGGACAGCTAGGGATGGATAGTAAATGATAGCCCACTCAGTGACACATACAAGAGCAGTTCAGAGGTTAGGAATCCTGCAGCTAGTACCTCATGTCCTGACTCCCCAAAGTCTATTCATCATTTTCAAGTCAGGAGTGCAATGGAATAATCTTCGCTTGCCTGGACGGTGCAGATCCAACAACAGTCAAGATGCTGACACCATCCACTCACTCTATCACTGATGCTCAAATGGTGTTTACCATCTCCAAGATCTACTCTCGATGTTCATCAAAGATCCATTGACAGTACCATCCAAAACCACAATCATTTCTGTAAAGAAGAACTATGGCAGTAGACACATGGAGTAACACCACCTGCAACTTCCCTTCCTGACTTGGAAATAGACCACCATTCCTTCAGTGTTGTTGGATCAAAATCCTAGATTTCACTCCATAATAGCATTGTGGGTGTACCTCCAGCAGGTGGACTGCAGCAATTCGGAAAGGCAGATCATCACAACCATCTCAAGGACAACTAGGGATGGATAGTAAATGATAATCCACTCAGTGACACACACAAAAAAATAACTGAATGATAAAAAGATACTTTTTGTGTATCATGACAACTTTTCAGGATTGAATCATTTCTTTGTGAGAGTGGTTTGCTACGAACAAGGCATGTAGGGAAACATGCACGGAGCGAGCACAACAAAGTGGGTCATAGGTAGTTGGCTCTCAATTACTTTTGTCTGCTCTGAACATTTTCTGTGATATACAGTAGATGGCAACAGCTGTGTCAGATATCCAGCTCTTCACTTCTTTCACTCGTGGGAGAAATACTCTCAGCTGTGGCTCAGTATAAACACTCATGTCTTAGTCAAATCATTGTTGAACAAATAATCTACTACTAAAAAATCACTACAAATTTGAAGAGTCAGTACTGAGGGAGAGATGCACTGAGGCAGCTAGTGTTGAAGGAGTGCTGCATTCTCAGAGAGTTGTCAATGAGGGTGAGCTGAGCTGTTGGAGTGTCAGGACACAGGGAACACTGTACAGTCAAGATTCAGTCAGAGGATCAGTACTATGGAATTGTTGAACTATTTGTGAGTTAGTACTGAGGGAATACTGAGCTACTGGAAGATCAGTACGGAATGAACACTGCACTATTGGAGGATCAGTACAGAGTAAGGACTGCACTATTGGAGGATCGGGAGGGAGGGGGGACTGCACTGTTGGAGGATCAGTACAGAGGGAACACTGCACTATTGGAGGATCAGTACAGAGGGTGGACTGCATTAATCGAGGATCAGTACAGAGGGAGGACTGCAGGAAGATCAGTACAGAGGGAGGACTGCACTATTGGAGGATCAGTACAGAGGGAGGACTGCACTAATCAAGGATCAGTACAGAGCGAGGACTGCACTGTTGGAGGATCACTACAGAGGGAGGACTGCGCTAATCTAGGATCAGTACAGAGGGAGAACAGCACTGTTGAAGGATCAGTAGAGAGGGAGGACTGCATTGTTGGAGGATCAGTACAAGAGTGAGGACTGCGCTATTGAAGGATCAGTGCAGAGGGGACACTGTACTATTAGAGGATCAGTGCAGAGGGAACACTACTATTGGAGGATCAGTACAGAGGGAGGACTGCACTGTTGGAGGATCAGTACAGAGGGAGGACTGCATTATTGGAGGATCAGTACAGAAGGGGCACTGTACTATTGGAGGATCAGTGCAGAGGGAACACTACTATTGGAGGATCAGTACAGAGGGAGGACTGCACTATTGGAGGATCAGTACAGAGGGAGGACTGCATTATTGGAGGATCAGTATGGAGGGAAAACTGCTCTATTGGAAAACCAGTACTGAGGGATTGATGCAACAGTGAAGAGTCAGTGCTGAGGGAATGCTACACTGTCAGAATTTCGGGATGGAGGGAGCACTACAATGTCAGAGGGTCAGTGCTGAGGGTTATGATGCTGCACTATGTACCAGTATGAACTCTCAGACAGTGCAGCACTTTCTCTGCGTCTTCTCTCTGACAATGCAGTCCTCTGTCAGTATTGATCCTCTGTGCATCATGACATAGGACTGATCGTCTGACCATGCAGCGCTCCCTATGCACTGAACCTCTGACAGTGACCTCAATAGTGACCCTTGCACAGCCAGGAGGGGCAGTATGGAAGTAGCAAGATATAACACTGACAGACTGTCAGGCTTGAATTTTACATTTTCTGGCTAAGTCCAAGTTGCATCAAATTGTTTTAGAGGGTTTCTTGTTGCAAGACCAAGTGAGATTTCTTGCCCTACATTGGGCGGCACGGTGGCACAGTGGTTAGCACTGCTGCCTCACAGCGCCTGAGACCTGGGTTCAATTCCCGCCTCAGGCGACTGACTGTGTGGAGTTTGCACGTTCTCCCCGTGTCCGTGTGGGTTTCCTCCGGGTGCTCCGGTTTCCTCCCACAGTCCAAAAGATGTGCAGGGTCAGGTGAATTGGCCACGCTAAATTGCCCGTAGTGTTAGGTAAGGGGTAAATGTAGGGGTATGGGTGGGTTTCGCTTCGGTGGGTCGGTGTGGACTTGTTGGGCCGAAGGGCCTGTTTCCACACTGTAATGTAATGTAATGTAAAAACCTTCCCAAACTTGCCTTATTTATTACCTATTACACCCCTGTGATATCCCAATCAGCTCACTGCATTCTATTTGCAGAGCAACCCCACTCAGCAGATATCCCACAATTCACCAACGGCCCATGTTATCCTTAAAAGCCTGTTGTGTACTTGGACAAGCACCATCAGTCTGGAACTGCTGACATTTAACCTGGGCATGGCAGACAGAGGGAATTTAACATCCTGCTTTGTAGGCAGTGATATGGAGGTCTTACTGGATGGAGTGATGCCAATGCAGGAATTCCTCTCCACCTCCCCCCCACCCAAGGATGAACAGAACAGCAAACCATGCTATCTTGGTTTGTGGTTGCAAACTGGGATTAAAGCACTCTGTGTCATTTGCAGGAACGGTAGAGAAGGAGGACTGCATTATTGGAGGATCAGTACAAGAATGAGGACTGCACAATTGGGGGATTAGTGCAGAGGGAACACTGTACTATTGGAGGATCAGTACAGAGGGAGGACTGCACTATTGGAGGATCAGTAGGAAAAATGTCAATGTCCTTCTATCACGATTACAGTAACAACCTCCCATGAAGACTCATGCTCTATAAATTTCACTGCTATCTGCAACATCTTCCCATACTCTCTCTCACCCACCCAAGCCCCGAAGTCACTAACTCTGCTTGCCCTCTGCACTGTTTACTCACATGTGACATCTCACCCCCACCCCCGCCGCACCAACTGTAGCTGAACCACCCACCTTCATCTTCCACATACCTGCTTCTCTCTCATTCCAGGAGGAAAGCCGACCCAATAGGGCAGAAAAGTCAGATGGTGTGCTGCCTACCATTCAACTCATCAGCCCTAAGAGACGAGGATGTTCACTTTGACTGCATTGAGCAAAGCCTGAACTGCTAACAGAGACTATCTTGGACTTATTGTGCTGGGAATCCTGAGCAACTGTCTCCTGACAACTATGACAATATATCTGAACCAAACAGCAAGGCAAGACAGCAGCAAAGTGAGCATGGCATCTCTGGCTGAGAGGGCAAATTGAATAAAAGCAAAGCAACGCCCAGACAGCGATGCTGAGGATATCCAGGTCAAATGAAAGCACTCTAAGTGAGCATTATGTCAGTGCGCGAACAGCCCTGAGATGCACTCTGGGCCAGTACATGAGTTGGGTGTGTGCCCCTGAGCACTTCATGTCCTTGCTTCAGCATAACAACAATATTTGCCAGTGATACAGCACTGAAATGTACAAATGCAGAATTGACCTGCACGTGCAAGTGCATGTGCAATTAGATTCTTAGAGGCTGGAACATGTTGGAAGCCAATGTCTGTGAATGTGGGCAATATGTGGCCAATGCACATGGACAGTGATTTGATAGGTTGATGCCTGGTTTCCAATATGGAGGTTGATCAGAGAAGCTGAATCCTCCACATGCTCACACTGATTACTTTGCTGAGTTTTCCTGACGTCTAGATTGTTTGGCAATTTTAAGTTAGGAATGCGGGTAATAACTAGGTGAGCTGTTGCATTAAAAAGACAGTTAACTATCAATAATGAGCAAAAGTTGACATCACACTGCTGCCTAACCCTCACCAAGGGAGTGCTGCATTGTTGGAGAATGCAGATCAGGTAACAACACCGAAAAGAGTGAAAGAAGAGTGCAGCTAAGATTGTGGGGAGCAAGATGAGGGGCCGGAGTCTGTAGAAGACCATATCTTGGAAAAGAAAATCAAAATGACATCACAGGGAAACAGATTGATTGATTGGTATGTAGTTTCATCTGTTAACTGTCAAATCTCATACAATCTATTCACAAATGGTCTGAAAGGACAGACATTGAGCAGAACTTCATTGACAGCTCGAATCACTGTTGTGCATGTGGGAAGCTGGGGACTATGTGATAGTATGTTTAAAAAGGTGGTCACATCACAAGTTAGGAGATTCAGACAGAAAAGAAATGAGTAAACACACAATAGTTCAAGAGAATCACGAAGGTCATGTAAGTGCTCCTGAGTAAATATCACTCACTAGCTAGTTTTTCTGTTTTGAATACTGGTGGGGGGGATGTTAATAGTGTCATAGATCACAGAGATATACAGCACAGAAATAGAAACTCCAGTCCACTTGTCCATGCCGATCAAGTTTCCCAAACTAAACTAGTCCCACTTGCCTGCGTTTGGCCTCTATCCCTCTAAACCTTCCCTATTCATGTACCTGTCCACATGTCTTTTAAATATGGTAACTGTACCTGTATCTACGACCTCCTCTAGCAGTTCATTCCACATACAAAACATCCTCTGTGTAAAAACGTTACCCTTTTTAAGCCTTTCTCCTCTCGCCTTAAAAATATGCCCTTGAGTTTTTGAACTCACCTACCCTATGGAAAAGACTTTGCTTTTCACCTTATAGAAACATAGGAAATAGATGCAGGAGTAGGCCATTCAGCCCTTTGAACGTGCACCACCCTTCAATATGATCAGAAGTGATCATGCAATTTCAGTATCCCATTCCTGCTTCCACGCCCTTGAACCCTTTAGCATGTCCAGCTCCCTCTTGAATATTTCTAACGAACTGGCCCCAATAGCTTTCTGTGGTAGAGAATTCCCATGAGTTCACAACTCTCTGAGTAAAGAAATTCTTCCTCATCTCTGTCCTGAATGGCTTATCCTTTACTCTTAGACTGTGACCCCTAGTTCGGGATGTCCCAACATTGGGAACCCTCTTCATACAGCCATCCCGTCCAGTCCCATTAGGATTCTATGAGATGCCCCCCCTCCATTCTTCTAAATTCCAGTGAGTACAAGCCCCGTTGACCTAATCTTCCTTTATATGTCAGTCCTGCCATCACAGGAATCAGTCTGGTGAACCTTCACTAGACTCCCTCAATAGCAACAACGTCTTTCCTCAGACTAGACCAAAACTGCACACAATACTCACCAAGACCCTGTATAACTGCAGCAAGACATCCCTACTCCTCTCACTATGAAGGAGTTTATAGTCCAACAGGTTTATTTGGAAGCACTAGTTTTCAGAGCACTGCTACTTCATTAGCGCTCTGAAAGCTAGTGCTTCCAAATAAACCTATTGGACTATAGCCTGGTGTTGTGTGATTTTCAACTTTGTCCACCCCAGTTCAACACTGGCACCTTCACATCATGGCTGTGAAGGAGAGCATGCCATTAGCTTTCCTCACAGCCTGCTGCACCTGCATGCCAACCTTCAGTGACTGTTCCACCATGATAACGAGGTTTCATTGCAACTCGCCTTTTCCTAAACTCCCACCATTCAGGTAATAATCTGCCTTCGTGTTTTTGCAAATGAAGTGGATAACCTCACATTTATCCACATCATATTGCACGTGCCAAGTATTTGCCACTCAGTCAACCTGACCAAGTCACGCGGAGAAAGTAAGGACTGCAGATGGTAGAGATCAGTGTGTTGCTGAAAAAGCACAGCAGATCAGGCAGTATCCGAGGAGCAGGAGAATTGATGTTTCGGGCATATGCCTCATTAAGGCGTATTCCTGATGAAGGGCAAATGCCTGAAATGACAATTCTCCTGTTCCTCGGATGCTGCCTGACCTGCTGTGCTTTTCCAGCAACACACTCTCGACTCTGATCAAGTCACTCTGCAACCTCTAAGCATCCCCCCTCACAGCACACACTACCACCCAGCTTAGCGTCATCTGGAAATTTGGAGATATTCGATTCAATTCCATCATAATATCGATGCACCTCTTGATTTTATAAACCTGTATAAGGTCACTCCTCTAATGCGGCAATGAAAATAATCCCAGCCTATCCAGTCTCTTCTTATAACTCAAACCCTCCAGTTCATCACAGGAATGTAATAAGTTCCAAGTTTGTGACACCATCATTAACATTGGGGGGGAAAGTTGATTGGAAGTGCAATTGTAGTAAGAAATGTGACTGTTAGAGAAGAGATGAATGTTTTTTCTCTGACAATGGGCATGATTCAAGTACAGTATTGTTTCCCTCGTAACAGGTTCAAAGATATTACTGAGCTCCTGAAGAACATTATTCTGGGCTAGGATGAAAATTGTCTAGGAATGTCCTGTCCACAAAAAGCAAAACAAATTCAATTGTCCAATTACCATCGACCCTCGATCTTCACCAAAGTGCTGGAAAGGGTATTCAATAGTGTTATCAAGCAGCAATTGCAAAGCAATAACTTGCTCCCTAATGCTCAGCTTTGGTTTCACTAGGATCACTCAGTTCCTGACCTGAGTACAACCTGGACAAGAGAGCTGAGTTCCAGAGATAAGGTGAGAGAGACTGCCCTTGATTTCAAGAAAGCATTTGATGAAGTCCGATGGCATCAGGAAGCCCTAGCAAAAGTGGTGTCAATGAAAACTGGATGAAACTGGTTGGAGTTGTACCTTGCAAAAAAGATGGTTTGTTTTAATTGTTGGAGATCAATCATCTTAGCCACAGGACATCTCCACAGGAGTTCCTCAGGGTGGTGGTTGAAGTTTCAGTTATTTTCAGCTGCTTTATCCCTTCACTCCATTAGAAAGTAGTTATCAGGATATTTGCTGATGATTGCACAATGCACAATTCCATTCCTCACTCAGATTTTGAAACAGATCATGTGCCAGGCAACAATGATCTACAGCAAGAGGAAATCTAAGCAACATCCCTTGATGTTTGATAGCATTATCATGTTAGAATCCTGGGTGTTACCATTAATATAAACTGAACTAAACCAACCAAATAAATACAAGAGAAGGTCAGAGGTTAGGATTCTGTGACAAGTCATTCATTTCTTGTCACCCCAAAGTCTGCCCACTAAGATACAATTCAGGAGTGTGATAAAATATTTTTCACTTGCTCAAATGGGTGCAGCATAAACAACACTCAGGAAAATCAGCACCATCCAAACCATCATTGGCACTCCATCCACCACATGCAGCATTCATCCCATTCACCACCAACACATTGTGGTGCAGTATGTATTATCCACAAGATGCACATTATCTCACCAAGGATCCTTTGACAGCAACTTTCAAACCTGCGACTTCTACCACCTAGAAAGAAAAAGGCAGCAGATACATTGGAAGAGCACCACCTTCAAATTCCTTTCCCAGCTATACATCATCCTGACTTGGTACAAAACCACCTTTTCTCACTTTCTGGATGAAAATCCCGGAGCTCCTTCCTTAGCAACATTGTGATTGTACTCACATGACCTGGACTGCAATGATTCAAGAAGGCAGTTCACCACCACTTCCCCCAAGGTAACTGGAGATGAATAATAAACGCTGGCCAGTAAGTGATGCCTATATCTTGTGTATAAACTAAAGCAAATAAGCTGACTATTTGATCATTATTGCATTACTGCTTGTGGGATTTTCTACATCATAAAAATGACTACATGTCTATGAGGTGCATTGTGATGCCCTAAGGATGTTGAAGGTATTGTAGAAATATTAAGTTTTCTTTCTGCCTTCATTTCTTTCAACACCAGAGACTGATCAACATTCCACGGAATACAAAGATGACAAAGAAAATGCAAGATGGTCACAAAAAATAATGGGAGTGTATTTTTTGTTTCTTTTCCTATTTCTATTAAATGATTTAAAGCATGGACCCTGTGAATCATGCAGATTTCCAAGCAGGCAGACTGTATGTTGGGAAGCATGTATTCCCTTCACCCAAAGCTTGTGAATCAAGAACATGCCACACAAGTTAAATAGACAAGCAGGAGGCTGGAAGAACACAGCAAGCCAGGCAGCATCAGGAGTTGGAGAAGTCAATGTTTCGGGTTTTACCCTTCTTCAGGACCGTTAAATCATGATTATGCATGACTTCAGTTCACACATTATCTTTTTTGGCTCTTGTTTACCAGCACAGAGTATCAGACACTATCCTTAAATATACGTCGGCCTATTGTAGTTACATTCAGACACTCTTCAAATGCTGTTGAATTTGAATTAATAGTTGGTTAAAGCCAGCTAAGAATGTTATAAACACTCTTGGCTCCTGGGATATCACAGCCAGTGAACTTAAACATTGATGGAAATGATTCCTGGAATGGAATGTTTTCATTCACAGAATCATAATTTGGTTGCAGCAAAGAAGATGGCCATTCGGTCCATCGCGTATTTGCCAGTTCTCTGAAAGTGCAACTCAGCGAATCTCGCTCCCCCGCCTTTTCCCTATATCCAATTTTCTTTTGAAAGTCATGATTGGATCTGCGTCCACCACCCTCCCAGCCAATGCATTCCAGATCCTAACCACTAGCTGCATAAGAAAGTTGTTTTTCGTGTTGCCTTTGGTTCTTGTGCCATTCATTCACATTGGTAACCTCTAATGGCAACAGTTACTCCCTATCTACTCTGTTCGGATGCCTGATGATTTTTTATTGTGCTATCAAATCTCCAAGGAGAACAGCTTCAGCTTTTCCAATCACCCATATATCCCTCATTCCTGGAACAAATCAAATAATAAAATTGAAATGGGGAATATAGAACATTAGTAGATTATAATAGTGCCTTTCAGGGGTCTGCGATGTTTTGAAGAGATGAAATAATAAATCATCGCTTTTAATATTTTAGGAACTGTACCAAGAGGATCATAAATTCAGAATTAGCACTGCTGAAGGAAGGGATAAGTTAATGGATTTATTTTCAGACAGAGTGTTATTAGAGTTTGGAATGCTCTATCACAGCTAGAGTTTAAGACATAGACTAGAATATCATTGAAAGCAAAATTGGACATGTATTTGAATCTGAAAAGGGATCTGGGGAAATGCCAGGAGAATGGATTATGTTAGAGAGTTGCTGCTCAACAATTAGCAATAGCACAAGCACAATATGCCAAATGATTTTATTTTGTGTTGTAATTTCTATAATTGTGAGTTCAAAATATGTCCCCAGATGTTATAAGACACATTGAGCCTGGAGTTTCCTATTTGATCTTTGGGAACACTGTGAGAATGATACCCTCAAGGCCCATTGCCATGGTAATAAAGTACACTATTGCAACCTGCTATTGTAATCACATTGCTTTTCCTAACCTCCCTTCTGACAAAGCCACAATTCTCTTTAAAGGAAACTGCTCCCTGACATATTAAGCCAAATACATAACTTTTTAATCTGCCGAAAGAAAGTCTGGTCTTGTGAATCAGCAGTGGCTAGGGTTCAGGGGTCAAGGAGAGGGGTAAGAACTTTTGGTTCCCATACATTCAAGTAGAACAGGTGACTAACAAAAAACAGAAAAAAAAATTATCTTCAAACACAAGGTTCTGAATAAATGTTTTGCCTTATTTTGGGACTTTTAAATATTCTTAGAGTCAAAGAATCCCTACAGTGTGGAAGCAGGCCATTCAGTCCATCAAGTACACATCGAGCCTCCAAACAGCATCCCACCCAGACCATCCCTCCTACCCCTAACTCTGCAACCCCAAATTTCCCATGGTTAATCCACCTAATCTACATATCCCTGGACACTATGTGCAATTTAGCATAACCAACCCACCTACCCCACACATCTCTGGACTATGGGAGGAAATCCACAAACAGCAAAGGGGAGTTTTTATATTAGTTGGTATCTTTCACGGAGAGTGAACAACAGAACAATGTTTACAATGAGTATACAGTTCTCCTCTCTACTATAAGTATTGCACTATAACCATTGCTCATGATGCTGTAAGTTACATTTATAAATCTTAACATCAACGAACACAGAAGCAGACCATTCAGCACGTCATGCTAGTACCTGCTACTTGAAGGAATGATCCAATTGTTCCCACTCTCCAGATCTTATCTCAGACCTGCAAATTTTCAGGTATTTAACCAGTTCTATTTTAAAAGTTACTGATTATTGTGCTTCCCCTGCCCTTTCAGGAGAATATCCTGTTCTGCTTTTCATTAGCTGACTGTTACCGCTCTCAAGACAGAGTTTCCCCTTTGTCATATGGGCCGGGATTTCCAGTGTGTTCCTGTGCAACAGAACACAATTCAAGTGCAGGTCAAGACAAACTTTACTTATGGGGTAACCTAAAATGATTTTTGCTTAAATCTTGTAAATATAAAGATAAAAAGTGCTATTTCAAATGCATGAGTTGAGGAAACTTCCCTGTAAATAGCAATTAAATTTAAAAGGCGCTCACGTTTCTATCAGATTCAGTGTTTTGCACAAAGGTCTTTGACCCTTGTTTCAGATTTCACTCCTATCAGGCATGCATTTGGTTTAGCTCTCACTAATCTCTAAAATGTTTTTTCACTGTGACTAATCCAAACTTCACATTCTGAGCCTCGACAGATGTTGAGAGAGAAAGGAAGGAACTGAGCAAAGGAAAATCTTGTGTCCTTCTGACTTTCTCTTTAAATATTTTTAGTTGGTTCAACTTGCAGTGTCCCAACGCTATGTATCCATGGTGCCCAATCCAAATCTAAAATCTCTGAGTGAATCATACAGGCGTGAGCAAATGAATCATTTGGCAATTCAATGCTGACAACACGGATCAAATTCTGGGCACAGGACACTACCACATAGTATTGAAAATAGGTGGGAGTTAATAGGTGTTATCTTGGAGTATGAAAAGTACTATAATCACTCATTTTTTAATGATAATTTCTAGAATCAGATTGAAATTCCATCTTTGGACTAATATTCCTCAAAAGTTTGACTGGTTGGTATTACTGCCACAACAAGCCACACTAAGAAGTTGGCTGGAGTCAATTCTGAATGGCCCCAGTTCTCAAATTAGCTGAGCCACCTAACAGGGAAATTCATTGAAGAGATGAGACATCACTCTACTCCAGCATTGAATATACACTTCCTGTCATGCTCATTAGACAAAGTGTTGATCTACATGGATAAGTACTTTCAAACTATTGCCCATTCTCTTGCAGTCTACTCTCATTCTTCAGACTGATCTGTGTAATAACATAACCCCATGCCAATCTGGGGTTGCTATAGGACAAGCTAATGTCCCCTCTCAGGTAGGCAGGAATTCTGCTTCCTCACTATCCTCTCAGCAAATTGGCCCATGGTGCCTGAAATCTGGACAAGCTGTCCAGTGCATATTCTGAGGGAAACCATGTAAACTCATTTTTGTAATTACAAACAGATAGATGGATTTGGACCCCCAGAGAGATGATGAAGCCTCCTGAAATACCCTGCACTGGAGTCAACAGTGTCTAGGACTAATTTGAAGTCAACCATTGCTGCAAACCCCAAACGTCGCTGATATTAACTTCTGTGTTCAATGGAAAATGTAATACGTTGGTTTGCCCTAGTAATGAGTTCAAGGCTGCCTCCTGAATGGATTTGTAGACTTCTGACTGTGAGATGAATGAGACATGTCCAGTAATACCTTGGAACAACTGTGAGACAGGTTCAGGATAGTTGTCACCTTCAGAGTGTGTAGTAACAGAAGAGAAAATTACTTTGCTACTCCAAAGAAGTCTGTTTGAAGTGTAGTTACTGTTGCAATATAGAACACTTGGCAGCTAATTTTCACAAAGTGAACTACCTTGAATAGAAATGGATAACAACCAGGTAATTTGTTTTATTGCTAGCCTAGAACTAATATTAATTAGCCATGACTCAATGGAATATCCCTTATTTTCCTTCAGAATAGTGGCTGCAAGATTTTTACATCTACCTTGTAGGACTTGGCATGAAAAATGCTTTCTCTGTCAATGCAGCACTCATTGAGTAATACTTTAGCAGTGTCTGCCTCAAGTCTATGACCAAGTCCCTGGAGTTAGATTTAACCCACAAACATCTGACTGAGAAACCAGAGAGAGCATGGATGCAGAGCTGACAGCAGCAAATTGATATGCAGGAGATGGAGAAGATCAGAAACAAGGCATGAGGAGCCAATGGTTCTCATAGGCCAGAGGCTACATGAATGCAGAAAAGCTTGGGGAATCAGCTGCCTCAAGCATGTGACTGTCTGGCTGCGTTCATGGATAGGTTAGTGGCTGTTAGGTCCAGCATCCTCAAGATCTGCTGGAGTGGTGCACACACCTATCCTCCACCACCCCAGCCAATGAGATAAAATTCCATCCTTTCTCTTGTTTTGATTTATTTATTTATTGCCATATGTATTTTGTTACAAAATACAGTGAAAAGTATTGTATAGTGTCACCACTCTCCAGCGCCATCTTCAGGCAGCACAGTGGCCCAGATTCAATTCCAGCCTCGGGCAAATGTCTGTGTGAAGTTTGTCCACTCTCCCCATGTCTGCATGGGTTTCCTCCGGGTGCTCCAGTTTTCTCCAACAATCCAAAGACCTGCAGATTAGATAGATTACCAATGGTAGGGATTCTATAAAACAAAGAAAAAGGAAGGATTAGAACTGCTGCATCACTACGCATGGACGCAGGTTCGATTCCAGCCTCGGGTGACTGTCTGTGTGCAGTTTGCACATTCTCCCTGTGTCTGCGTGGGTTTAGTCCGAGTGCTCCAGCTTCCTCCCACAGTCCAAAGATGTGCAGGTTAGATGAATTTGCCATGTGAAATTGCCCATCGTGTTCAAGGATGTGTAGGTCAGGCGCATTAATTAGGGGAATGGGTGTGGGTGGGTTACGTTTCAGAGGGTCGGTGTGAATTTGTTGGGCCAAAATTCTAAGAAACCAAAACATAAGATATAAAGGCAGAAGAATATGGATAAAATGAAATCATGTTCAACGTAACAGTCCTGTTTGTTAAGTGCTCTACCATGGGCCTGCTGGAATGGAAGTCCATCCACCAATGTTCTTGCCACTATGAGTCTGGATAGTGACTGGATCCTGCCAATGCAGACGGCACTGATGCCTCCAGATATGGCAATGGCCTAAACAACTCCACCACAGCCATGAGACTGCTTTAGGCCCACCTTGCCACTGTGAGGATTCTGTACTGGGCCCAAACTCGCTCTGCCGCTACCTGCATGATCTGCACTGGGTGCCGACATCGCCTACAACCCAAACTCGCCACTAACTCCTGCCACCATGAATCCGTGTGGGGCCCACTCGCTGACTACCGCAAGTCTGCACTGGGCTTACTCGCCACTGCCACTGCCGTCACTGCCACTGTGCTCTTCAACAAGAGGTAAGTCAAGTAGAAGAGAACAAAAAATGAGAGAGGAGACTGAAATAAAGAAAAGAATCAAGAAGAGAACAGATGGAGCAAATGAGTCCCAGGCTCAGAAGCACTAATCCACCACCATTTTACTGGAGGTATTCCATTGATCTTTCCAATCTCCTTATTTAATTCTGCTATATATCTTCAATAATTCTCATTTCTGTAAATGTCGTATCCCTCTCTATTTGCTATTTCCATTTCAGCCTTTCTCAAGATCTCCAGCATCACAGATGCCACCATCCATCTAATTTGATTCACTCCACATGGTATCAAATAACAGCTGAAAGCACAAGATACTGCAAAGGCTATGGGCACTGACAGCATTCCAGCAATAGTATTGAAGGCATGGACTCTAGAATTTGCCAGTCCCCCAGCCAAGCTGTCCAGTATAGCTACAACATTGGCATCTACCCGACACTGTGGAAAAATGCCAAGTTATGTACGTGAAAAGGAAGACAAATCCATCCTGGCCAATTATTGCCTCATCAATCTATTCTTGATCATTAGTGAAGTGATGGAAGAGATCATTAACAGTGGAATCAAGCAGCACTGGCTTAGCAAAACCAGTTCACTGATGTTAAGTTTGGGTTCTGCCGGGGCCACCCTGACCTCATTACAGCTTTTGTTAAAACATGCATGAAAGAGCTGAACTCCAGGAGTGAGAAGAGAGTGACTGCCCTCAATATCAAGATCACATGAGAGCACAATTCACAACTCCTCAGACAGTGAAGCAGTTCACGTTCAAATTGAGCAAGACTTTGACAATCTCCAGGTCTGGGTTGACAAGTGGCAAGTTACATTCACACCAAACAAGTGCCAGGCCACAATGGCTATCTCCGACAAGACAGAGAATCTAACCATTGCCCCTTGACATTTATTTGTATTACCATTGTTGAATGCCCTACTATCAACTTTATAGGATTTAACATTGACCCAAAACTGAACTAGACAAACTATACTGTGGTTACAAGAGCAGAAGAGGCTGAAAGTCTTGCAGTGAGTAACTCACCCATAAGCTGTCCATCATCTATAAGGCACAAGTCAGCTGTGGTGAAATACTCCCCATCTGCATGGATGAATGCAGCTCCAACAACACATAAGAAGGTCAACAACATCCAGGACAAAGAAGCCTGCTTGATCAGCATTACATCCACAAGCACCTCCACCATCGAAGTGCTGTAACAGTAGCAGCTGTGTGTATCATTTACAAGATGGACTGCAGAAATTCACCAAAGGTCCTTAGACAGCACCTTCCAAATGCACAGCCATTACCATCGAGAAAAAATAAGGGCAGCAGATAAATTGGAACACCAGCCCTATACCCTCTAAGAAACTGCCCATCATGCTTGGAAATGTCTCGCTGTTCCTTCCCGCTACTGGGTCAAAATTCTGTAATTCCCTCCCTGACGGGGAACCTACTCACAGGATTTCGATTGCAGTGGTTCAAGAAGGCAGCTCACCACTCCTCAAGAGCAACCAGGGAATGGGCAATAAATGCTGGCCTAGCCAGTGATGTTCAGATCCCAAGAATAAATAAAGAACCATGAATTGAAACTATTTTGTTGCATGATCCCTTAAAGTAGTGTGCTAGAAAGCAAGCACCACCATTCCTGAGTCATTCCAAATTTGAAAATTTGATTTAACCCTGAATTGCACAATTTTACCTAAAGGTCCAATTCAGATTAAAACAAAATGCACACCAGGATTTTTTTTCATTAACAGTAACATAACTATTGATTACATTTGAACCATTTTCAACCTCTGGCAAGAAAGAAACATGCATTGTTAACTCTATAATTTAAACTCTATTCCTTCTTACAATTCCCATACACATACAAACAGACAAAAAAATGGACAAGTTAAAACACAATTATGAATGTGAGCAGGGGGAAAAAGTCATAAATGAACCTATCTAGCACCAATCCAGATCACAGTGAATTATTTTCCTTCAGGTTTCTCCAACCTCCTTCAGATTCTTGGCAAATGAACGAGATTGAGAATTGTATTCACAATCTTTTATTCACTGGTTGAGGAGATTTTCTGTTATTTTTCCACTCAGGATGAGGAGAGAGAGAGAGAGAGAGAGAGAGAGAGAAATTAAGGTATTTTCTCTTTACAGGCTTGTATTGTCCAAACACAAGATTGTAGTCACCAGCCCAGGAAGAAAACCACAAAGCTGTTACTTGGTTGAATAGCCCTGAACTCTCACAACTGTTTCTGATTGGAATGCCAATCAAAAGACTGTCTCCGAGCAAAACTGCCCGGAACACATACACATGGTGCCAATACTTCTAGCACCCTCTCTCACTGATTGAACAAGGCAAAATTGCAGGTACGATTCGCAGTGAGCTCCAAATATTCTGTTTTTCTATTCTTCTTCTCAAAGTGAACAACCCCACATTTTTCCATGTGACAGTCAATCATGTTTTTACCTACCCATTTAATTTATCCTTATTCTTAGCAAACTCTTCATATCCTCCTCACAATTTGCTTACCTCCCTATCCCAGTATCATCAGCAAATTTGGCTCCAATAAGTCAGTCCCTTCATTTAAGTCTTAAAAATAGATCGTAAAGCAATGAGGACCCAGCATTGATCCCTGCAGCACTCCAGCAGATAGTTTGCCACCCAGAAAATGACTCATTTATCACAACTCCATTTCCTGTCAATAAACCAGTCCTCTAAACATGTTAATGTGGCTGACAACAAGTGAGGGAACATGTTTCAGGCAAGTGAGAGTGGCAGAACATAAGACTTGGTGGAAATAAGTCAAGGGCAGTCTCCCATATCAAGCCAGGAGTTGACCACAGTAAGGTGTCTGGTCACAGTGTTCTCAGTTGGTGATTCTATGTTTCTGCTATTGAGGGAATGGGGCACAATCAGCCCTATAGCTCCATAGCAGCCAGTTTAGGGATTAGAGCTACATCGTCAGGGAGATGTACAGGCGTCAATCACAATGTGAGCAATTCCTGTCCGGAATTGGCCAATTTTCATTAACTTGATTGAGTTTTTTGAAGAAATAATGAAGAGGATTGATGAGGGCAGAGCGGTGGACATGAGCTAAATGGACTTCAGTAAGGCGTTCAATAAGGTTCCTCATGGTAGACTGGTTAGTGAGGTTAGATCATGTGGAATACAGGGAGAACTATCAATTTAGATACATAACTGGCTTGAAGGTTGAAGACAGAGGGTGGTGGTAAAGGGTTGCTTTTCAGTTTGGAGGCCTGTGACCAGTGGTATGACAGAAAGATCAATGCTGGGCCCACTGCTTTTTATCATTTATACAAATGATTCAGATGTGAACATAAGAGGTATAGTTAGTAAGTTTGGAGTTGACACCAAAATTGGAGGTGTAGTGGACAGCAAAGAAGGTTACCTCAGAGTACAATGGGATTTTGATCAGATGGACCAATGAGCCGACAAGTAGCAGATGGAGTTTAGTTTTGATAAATGTGAGGTGCTGCATTTTGGAAAGGCAAATCAGAGCAGGACTTAAACACTTAATGGTAAGGTCCTAGGGAGTGTTGCTGAACCAAGACACCTTGGAGTGCAGTTTCATAGCTCCTTGAAAGTGGCGTCACAGGTAGATAGGATAGTGAAGAAGGTATTTAGTATGCGTTCCTTTATTGGTAAGAGCATTGAGTGTAAGAGTTGGGAGGTCATGTTGCAGCTGTACAGGACGTTGGACTTTTGGAGTGCAATTCTGGTCTCCCTCCTATAGGAAGGATGTTATGAAACTTGAATATGTTCAGAAAAGATTTACGAGGATGTTGCCAGGGTTGAAGGGTTTAAGCTATAGGGAGAGGCTGAATAGACTGAGGCTATTTTCCCTGGAGCATCAGAGGCTGAGGGATGACCTTATAGAGGCTTATAAAATCCTGAGGGGCATAGATAGGATAAATAGACAAGGTCATTTCTTTGGTTAGGGAATCCAGAACTAGAGGATATAGATTTGGGTGAGAGGGGCAAGATTTAAAAATAACCTAAGGGACAAGTTTTTTCAAGTAAACTGTGGTGCATGTATGGAATGAGCTGCCAGGGGAAGTGGTGGAGGCTGGTACAATTACAACATATAAAAAGCATCTGGATGGGTATATGAATAGGAAGCGTTTAGAGGGATATCGGTCAAGTGCTGGCAAATGGGAGTAGATTAATTTAGGATATCTGGTCGGCATGGATGATTTGGACTGAAGGGTCTGTTTCCGTGCTGAACATCTCTATGACTCTCTGACTCTAAGTGTCAGTCCATCAGGTTTATCCAGCTCAACTAAGGGGAAAGTGAGTTGAGGGAGCAGGTATGTTCTCTGCTATGGGAAGGAGTCTCAGGAATGTTCACAGGGAGTGGGGGCTGCAGGCTGTGGGGCAGGAGGAATGGCAACTGTGAAGAAGGACCAACAGTATTGGCAAGAGGGGAATAATGTAAAGTCTGGATGGGAAAGGGGTCTTGCAGGACCTTGTGGGAAAGGTCAGGAGAACTCTTAATTCAAGGAGAGGACACATTATCTGGCCATATGAGACAGGGTCACCTCTTATTTAAGGGTCAGACAGTGAAATATCGGCAAGAGCAAGCTCTTGTCAACAGATTGGGTAGGGACCTGGGGATCTGGAAAACTTATGGGATATACAGGAAGGACAATCAGGAAGTTATCTGGATATTGGAACTTCACCTACACATAGAGGTGGAGGCTGGAAGTCACTGGGTAAGGAGTGTTCACTATTGCTTTCCATTGTGCTGGAAAACAAAAGTATATATAGGGAAAGGAAAATGGCTGTGACCACACCTGGATTGGGTGAGGACAGCTTTAGAAGGAAGAGACTGCAAGATCTACCAAACGGAGGCCATTTAAAAGCCAAGGCAATTGCACACAGACTAATACACTAAACACTGAAGAGATCTATGGGAGTCCTAATCCCTGGCAATCTCAATGCATTGGCTTCATGTTTGCTGTATATCTCCTTGTCCCATACCTCATTGACCACTTTTCATTCACACAATAGCTTTGCACACAGAGACCAGGAAAGACTAAGGATATTTTATCATGAGGGACAATGGTGCCAGCAGAACCCATTGTCTGGTATATGGCTTGTTTATCTCACTTCCACAAGCTGCAGAAGGCTCTTAGCATAGATATGGAACTATTGTACATCCTGTATGTACATGATGTTAAGGGGCTACAGTTACATCTGGGGCTAGGCAGTGACTCAAACAGATGTAGTGCCAAACCAAATTTTTATAAACAAGATATGGCTTATATATATATGCCACTGTGAGCCAAGCTGGCCTCAAAATGTATTTTTTCTTTCTTTGTTTCACTAAAACTTATTCCAAAAATTGCAAGGTTCTGTCCCTTATTTCCATTCGGAGTTGTTGCTTGGTCTTTGTTACCATATGGAAAGAGACATGAGCACTCGCCTTCAGAATTCTTGGGTTTCAGAGTAAAATCATTTCCCAGGACTACTATTCTTTACCAATATCTAGTGGCAAGCTCACTGAAACTTGCTGTCCAGACTTGCAGAAGCTGGATGAGCTATCAAAGGAACTGCCTTTGCCAGAATCAATGTGTTCCCAAGAGGAATAAGGAGGTAGTGTAAAGCGTTGGAGAAGAGAAAAATGAATTTTCATGGATGAGTGCAGTATATATTGAATTGATCTCAGCTCATAGTTTGTTGCACTGTGTCTTATGACAAAAACACAGCCACATGACTTGAAGGGTATGCGTGAGTCACTGATGTATGATGCATGCTTGTCATAAGTGATACTGTTCATTCCAAAATGCAAATCAACATGAAAGAACTCATTGCTCTCCTTTAAATTGCACGATATGTGAGAACTAAAATATAACCACAACAAACAGGTAGTCAAATCTGCAACCAATCTTTCTCCAGTGAATGATGGCAGGCTGCAAGAACACAGTCTTCACTTTAAAGTAATTTGAGGACTCAAATACTAGAAATATTATGGCAATTTTACAGCTTCAGTATCTGGAAAGAAGCCATCAGATTAATCATTACCAAAATGCAAGGCAGTGCCGTCTTTATTACTTTTGTGATGTACGAGCATTTAAAACTGCAGCAGTGCCTTTTTTTTTGTATAACATTGTTGTTTAAGTGCTTGACTCAAACCAAATGTTCTTGATGAAAAGCCATTGACTGTGGGAGCTTTGAATGCCCTGTCACTAGATTTGCACTCTGTGCTCTACCTTCTTTAACAATAGATAGGGAATGTGGATTTCATCAGCACTGCTTGTTGGTAAAGATTGTATAGTCAACAAAGGTGCAATCAGGATTTTCAACTTTGTTAAGCGGATCATTTAAGTCTTGGATACGTCATAACTAAAGTTCACTTCAGAATTTTGACGTTGTGAACTTCAGGGCACATACCTTTTAAAATGAACAATGCTCCTTAGTATTCACATGATGACATTTCCAGTGGAGGTGAACTTTCCACCTGCCAATGTGACGTGTATATGAATGAGGAGAAAACATTGGATCTTTATCTTTGCAGTCTGCTTTACTGATGGATTTGGTTTATGCCAACTGGGAATGTATACTTTGTGGATGTTATTGTTGCTTGCTTAATAAAAGAGTGTGAATCTCCTCCTCCATGTTATCAGCACATACGTAAATGTGGGAAATTCTATTTTTAGTTGGAATTTTAGTAGGAGCTATTTATTGGTTGGTCTTGATCTGAAAATGTTAGCAAGCTGCAGAGATGACTTCTCTATGTAGTCCAGAATGAACAAAATCATAGAAGGAGACCATTTAACACCATCCGCCGACATTTCCACCACCTCCAAACAGACCCCACCACCAGGGATATATTTCCCTCCCCACCCCTCTCCGCCTTCCGCAAAGACCGTTCCCTCCGTGACTACCTGGTCAGGTCCACGCCCCCCTACGACCCACCCTCCCATCCTGCCAC